>NW_027043352.1:0-144603 GCF_036013475.1 Columba livia | reverse complement strand
TAAGTAACGAAAGAAGTAAGAAAGAAAGAAGAAAGAAGTAAGAAAGAAGTAAGAAAGAAGTAGGAAATAAGAAGAAAGAAGTAAGAAACAAGAAAGAAAGAAGTAAGAAAGAAGTAAGAAAGAAAGAAGTAAGAAAGCATTAAGAAAGAAGTAAGAAAGAAGAAAAAGAAGTTAGAAAGTAGTAAGAAAGAAGTAAGAAAGAAGTAAGAAAGAAGTAAGAAAGAAGAAAGAAGAAAGAAAGAAAAAAGAAAGAAGTAAGAAAGAAGTAAGAAAGAAGTAAGAAAGGAGTAAGAAAGAAGTAAGAAAGAAGAAGAAAGAAAGAAGAAAGAAAGAAGTAAGAAAGAAGAAAGAAAGAAGTAAGAAAGAACTAAGAATGAAGAAAGAAAGAAGTAAGAAAGAAGTAAGAAAGAAGTAAGAAAGAAAGAAGTAAAAGAAGTAAGAAAGAAAGAAGAAAGAAGTAAGAAAGAAGTAAGAAAGAAGTATGAAAAAAGTAAGAAAGAGGAAAGAAAGAAGTAAGAATGAAGTAAGAAAGAAGTAAGAAAGAAGTAAGAAAGAAGTAAGAAGAAGAAAGAAAGAAAGAAGTAAGAAAGAAGTAAGAAAGAAGTAGGAAATAAGAAAGAAAGAAGTAAGAAACAAGAAAGAAAGAAGTAAGAAAGAAGTAAGAAAGAAAGAAGTAAGAAAGAATTAAGAAAGAAGTAAGAAAGAAGAAAAAAGAAGTTAGAAGAAGTAAGAAAGAAGTAAGAAAGTAGTAAGAAAGAAGTAAGAAAGAAGAAAGAAAGAAGAAAGAAAGAAAAAAAGAAAGAAGTAAGAGAAGAAGTAAGAAAGAAGTAAGAAAGGAGTAAGAAAGAAGTAAGAAAGAAGAAAGAAAGAAGTAAGAAGGAATGAAGAAAGAAGAAAGAAAGAAGAAAGAAAGAAAGAAGAAAGAAGTAAGAAAGAAGTAAGAAAGAAGTAAGAAAGAAGTAAGAAAGAAGTAAGAAAGAAGAAAGAAATAAGTAAGAAAGAAGTAAGAAAGAAAGAAAAAAGAAAGAATTAAGAAAGAAGTAAGAAAGAAGTAAGAAAGAAGAAAAAAGAAGTTAGAAAGAAGCAAGAAAGAAGTAAGAAAGAAGTAAGAAAGAAGTAAGAAAGAAGTAAGAAGGAATGAAGAAAGAAGAAAGAAAGAAGTAAGAAAGAAGTAAGAAAGAAGTAAGAAAGAAAGAAGTAAGAAAGAAGTAAGAAAGAAGTAAGAAAGAAGAAAGAAAGAAGAAAGAAAGAAAGAAGAAATAATTAAGAAAGAAGTAAGAAAGAAGTAAGAAAGAAGTAAGAAAGAAGTAAGAAAGAAGTAAGAAGGAATGAAGAAAGAAGTAAGAAAGAAGTAAGAAAGAAGAAAGAAAGAAGTAAGAAAGAAGAAAGAAAGAAGTAAGAAAGAAGTAAGAAAGAAGTAAGAAAGAAGTAAGAAAGAAGTAAGAAAGAAAGAAGAAAGAAGTAAGAAAGAAGTAAGAAAGAAGAAAGAAAGAAGCAAGAAAGAAGGAAGAAAGAGGTAAGAAAGAAATAAGAAAGAAGTAAGAAAGAAGTAAAAAAGAAGTAAGAAAGAAGTAAGAAGGAATGAAGTAAGAAAGAAAGAAGAAAGAAGTAAGAAAGAAGTAAGAAAGAAGTAGGAAATAAGAAAGAAAGAAGTAAGAAAGAAGAAAGAAAGAAGTAAGAAAGAAGTAAGAAAGAAGTAAGAAAGAAGTAAGAAAGAAATAAGAAAGAAGTAAGAAAGAAGAAAGAAGAAATAAAGAAGAAAGAAAGAAGAAAGAAAGAAGTAAGAAAGAAGTTAGAAAGAAAGAAGTAAGAAAGAAGTAAGAAAGAAGTAAGAAAGAAGTTAGAAAGAAGTAAGAAAGAAGAAAGAAATAAGTACGAAAGAAGTAAGAAAGAAGTAAGAAAGAAAGAAGAAAGAAGAAAGAAAGAAGTAAGAAAGAAGTATGAAAGAAGTAAGAAAGAAGAAAGAAAGAAGTAAGAAAGAAGTAAGAAAGAAGTATGAAAGAAGTAAGAAGGAATGAAGAAAGAAGTAAGAAAGAAGTAAGAAAGAAGAAAGAAAGAAGTAAGAAAGAAAGAAAAAAGAAAGAATTAAGAAAGAAGTAAGAAAGAAGTAAGAAAGAAGTATGAAAGAAGTAAGAAGGAATGAAGAAAGAAGTAAGAAAGAAGTAAGAAAGAAGAAAGAAAGAAGTAAGAAAGAAAGAAGAAAAAATTAAGAAAGAAGTAAGAAAGAAGTAAGAAAGAAGTAAGAAAGAAGTAAGAAAGAAGTAAGAAAGAAGAAGGAATGAAGTAAGAAGTAAGAAAGAAGTAAGAAAGAAGTAAGAAAGAAGTAAGAAAGAAGAAATAAAGAAGTAAGAAAGAAGAAAGAAAGAAGTAAGAAAGAAGTAAGAAAGAAGTAAGAAAGAAGTAAGAAAGAAAGAAGAAAGAAGTAAGAAAGAAGAAAGAAGAAATAAAGAAGAAAGAAAGAAGAAAGAAAGAAGTAAGAAAGAAAGAAGTAAGAAAGAAGTAAGAAAGAAGTAAGAAAGAAGTTAGAAAGAAGTAAGAATGAAGTAAGAAAGAAGTACGAAAGAAGTAAGAAATAAGTAAGAAAGAAAGAAGAAAGAAGAAAGAAAGAAGTAAGAAAGAAGTAAGAAAGAAGCAAGAAAGAAGTAAGAAAGAAGTAAGAAAGAAGTAAGAAAGAAGTAAGAAAGAAAGAAGAAAGAATAAGAAAGAAGTAAGAAAGAAGTATGAAAGAAGTAAGAAAGAAGAAAGAAAGACGTAAGAAAGAAGTAAGAAAGAAGTAAGAAAGAAAGAAGTAAGAAAGAAGTAAGAAAGAAGTAAGAAAGAAGAAAAAAGAAGTTAGAAAGAAGTAAGAAAGAAGTAAGAAAGATGTAAGAAAGAAGTAAGAAAGAAGTAAGAAAGAAGTATGAAAGAAGTAAGAAGGAATGAAGAAAGAAGTAAGAAAGAAGAAAGAAAGATGTAAGAAAGAAGTAAGAAAGAATTAAGAAAGAAGTAAGAAAGAAAGAAGAAAGAAGTAAGAAAGAAGTAAGAAAGAAGAAAGAAAGAAGTAAGAAAGAAGTACGAAAGAAGTCAGAAAGAAGTAAGAAAGAAAGAAAAAAGAAAGAAGTAAGAAAGAAGAAAGAAAGAAGTAAGAAAGAACTAAGAATGAAGAAAGAAAGAAGTAAGAAAGAAGTAAGAAAGAAAGAAGAAAGAAGTAAGAAAGAAGTAAGAAAGAAGTATGAAAAAAGTAAGAAAGAGGAAAGAAAGAAGTAAGAATGAAGTAAGAAAGAAGTAAGAAAGAAGTAAGAAAGAAGTAAGAAAGAAAGAAGAAAGAAGTAAGAAAGAAGTAAGAAAGAAGTAAGAAAGAAGTAAGAAAGAAGTAAGAAAGAAAGAAGAAAGAAGTAAGAAAGAAGTAAGAAAGAAGTAGGAAATAAGAAAGAAAGAAGTAAGAAACAAGAAAGAAAGAAGTAAGAAAGAAGTAAGAAAGAAAGAAGTAAGAAAGCATTAAGAAAGAAGTAAGAAAGAAGAAAAAAGAAGTTAGAAAGTAGTAAGAAAGAAGTAAGAAAGAAGTAAGAAAGAAGTAAGAAAGAAGAAAGAAGAAAGAAAGAAAAAAGAAAGAAGTAAGAAAGAAGTAAGAAAGAAGTAAGAAAGGAGTAAGAAAGAAGTAAGAAAGAAAGAAGAAAGAAAGAAGTAAGAAAGAAGAAAGAAAGAAGTAAGAAAGAACTAAGAATGAAGAAAGAAAGAAGTAAGAAAGAAGTAAGAAAGAAGTAAGAAAGAAAGAAGTAAGAAAGAAGTAAGAAAGAAAGAAGAAAGAAGTAAGAAAGAAGTAAGAAAGAAGTATGAAAAAAGTAAGAAAGAGGAAAGAAAGAAGTAAGAATGAAGTAAGAAAGAAGTAAGAAAGAAGTAAGAAAGAAGTAAGAAAGAAAGAAGAAAGAAGTAAGAAAGAAGTAAGAAAGAAGTAGGAAATAAGAAAGAAAGAAGTAAGAAACAAGAAAGAAAGAAGTAAGAAAGAAGTAAGAAAGAAAGAAGTAAGAAAGAATTAAGAAAGAAGTAAGAAAGAAGAAAAAAGAAGTTAGAAAGAAGTAAGAAAGAAGTAAGAAAGTAGTAAGAAAGAAGTAAGAAAGAAGAAAGAAAGAAGAAAGAAAGAAAAAAAAAAGAAAGAAGTAAGAAAGAAGTAAGAAAGAAGTAAGAAAGGAGTAAGAAAGAAGTAAGAAAGAAGAAAGAAAGAAGTAAGAAGGAATGAAGAAAGAAGAAAGAAAGAAGAAAGAAAGAAAGAAGAAAGAAGTAAGAAAGAAGTAAGAAAGAAGTAAGAAAGAAGTAAGAAAGAAGTAAGAAAGAAGAAAGAAATAAGTAAGAAAGAAGTAAGAAAGAAAGAAAAAAGAAAGAATTAAGAAAGAAGTAAGAAAGAAGTAAGAAAGAAGAAAAAAGAAGTTAGAAAGAAGCAAGAAAGAAGTAAGAAAGAAGTAAGAAAGAAGTAAGAAAGAAGTAAGAAGGAATGAAGAAAGAAGAAAGAAAGAAGTAAGAAAGAAGTAAGAAAGAAGTAAGAAAGAAAGAAGTAAGAAAGAAGTAAGAAAGAAGTAAGAAAGAAGAAAGAAAGAAGAAAGAAAGAAAGAAGAAATAATTAAGAAAGAAGTAAGAAAGAAGTAAGAAAGAAGTAAGAAAGAAGTAAGAAAGAAGTAAGAAGGAATGAAGAAAGAAGTAAGAAAGAAGTAAGAAAGAAGAAAGAAAGAAGTAAGAAAGAAGAAAGAAAGAAGTAAGAAAGAAGTAAGAAAGAAGTAAGAAAGAAGTAAGAAAGAAGTAAGAAAGAAAGAAGAAAGAAGTAAGAAAGAAGTAAGAAAGAAGAAAGAAAGAAGCAAGAAAGAAGGAAGAAAGAGGTAAGAAAGAAATAAGAAAGAAGTAAGAAAGAAGTAAAAAAGAAGTAAGAAAGAAGTAAGAAGGAATGAAGTAAGAAAGAAAGAAGAAAGAAGTAAGAAAGAAGTAAGAAAGAAGTAGGAAATAAGAAAGAAAGAAGTAAGAAACAAGAAAGAAAGAAGTAAGAAAGAAGTAAGAAAGAAGTAAGAAAGAAGTAAGAAAGAAATAAGAAAGAAGTAAGAAAGAAGAAAGAAGAAATAAAGAAGAAAGAAAGAAGAAAGAAAGAAGTAAGAAAGAAGTTAGAAAGAAAGAAGTAAGAAAGAAGTAAGAAAGAAGTAAGAAAGAAGTTAGAAAGAAGTAAGAAAGAAGAAAGAAATAAGTACGAAAGAAGTAAGAAAGAAGTAAGAAAGAAAGAAGAAAGAAGAAAGAAAGAAGTAAGAAAGAAGTATGAAAGAAGTAAGAAAGAAGAAAGAAGTAAGAAAGAAGTAAGAAAGAAGTATGAAAGAAGTAAGAAGGAATGAAGAAAGAAGTAAGAAAGAAGTAAGAAAGAAGAAAGAAAGAAGTAAGAAAGAAAGAAAAAAGAAAGAATTAAGAAAGAAGTAAGAAAGAAGTAAGAAAGAAGTATGAAAGAAGTAAGAAGGAATGAAGAAAGAAGTAAGAAAGAAGTAAGAAAGAAGAAAGAAAGAAGTAAGAAAGAAAGAAGAAAAAATTAAGAAAGAAGTAAGAAAGAAGTAAGAAAGAAGTAAGAAAGAAGTAAGAAAGAAGTAAGAAAGAAGAAGGAATGAAGTAAGAAGTAAGAAAGAAGTAAGAAAGAAGTAAGAAAGAAGTAAGAAAGAAGAAATAAAGAAGTAAGAAAGAAGAAAGAAAGAAGTAAGAAAGAAGTAAGAAAGAAGTAAGAAAGAAGTAAGAAAGAAAGAAGAAAGAAGTAAGAAAGAAGAAAGAAGAAATAAAGAAGAAAGAAAGAAGAAAGAAAGAAGTAAGAAAGAAAGAAGTAAGAAAGAAGTAAGAAAGAAGTAAGAAAGAAGTTAGAAAGAAGTAAGAATGAAGTAAGAAAGAAGTACGAAAGAAGTAAGAAATAAGTAAGAAAGAAAGAAGAAAGAAGAAAGAAAGAAGTAAGAAAGAAGTAAGAAAGAAGCAAGAAAGAAGTAAGAAAGAAGTAAGAAAGAAGTAAGAAAGAAGTAAGAAAGAAAGAAGAAAGAATAAGAAAGAAGTAAGAAAGAAGTATGAAAGAAGTAAGAAAGAAGAAAGAAAGACGTAAGAAAGAAGTAAGAAAGAAGTAAGAAAGAAAGAAGTAAGAAAGAAGTAAGAAAGAAGTAAGAAAGAAGAAAAAAGAAGTTAGAAAGAAGTAAGAAAGAAGTAAGAAAGATGTAAGAAAGAAGTAAGAAAGAAGTAAGAAAGAAGTATGAAAGAAGTAAGAAGGAATGAAGAAAGAAGTAAGAAAGAAGAAAGAAAGATGTAAGAAAGAAGTAAGAAAGAATTAAGAAAGAAGTAAGAAAGAAAGAAGAAAGAAGTAAGAAAGAAGTAAGAAAGAAGAAAGAAAGAAGTAAGAAAGAAGTACGAAAGAAGTCAGAAAGAAGTAAGAAAGAAAGAAAAAAGAAAGAAGTAAGAAAGAAGAAAGAAAGAAGTAAGAAAGAACTAAGAATGAAGAAAGAAAGAAGTAAGAAAGAAGTAAGAAAGAAAGAAGAAAGAAGTAAGAAAGAAGTAAGAAAGAAGTATGAAAAAAGTAAGAAAGAGGAAAGAAAGAAGTAAGAATGAAGTAAGAAAGAAGTAAGAAAGAAGTAAGAAAGAAGTAAGAAAGAAAGAAGAAAGAAGTAAGAAAGAAGTAAGAAAGAAGTAAGAAAGAAGTAAGAAAGAAGTAAGAAAGAAAGAAGAAAGAAGTAAGAAAGAAGTAAGAAAGAAGTAGGAAATAAGAAAGAAAGAAGTAAGAAACAAGAAAGAAAGAAGTAAGAAAGAAGTAAGAAAGAAAGAAGTAAGAAAGCATTAAGAAAGAAGTAAGAAAGAAGAAAAAAGAAGTTAGAAAGTAGTAAGAAAGAAGTAAGAAAGAAGTAAGAAAGAAGTAAGAAAGAAGAAAGAAGAAAGAAAGAAAAAAGAAAGAAGTAAGAAGGAATGAAGAAAGAAGAAAGAAATAAGAAAGAAAGAAAGAAGAAAGAAGTAAGAAAGAAGTAAGAAAGAAGAAAGAAAGAAGTAAGAAAGAAGAAAGAAAGAAGTATGAAAGAAGTAAGAAGGAATGAAGAAAGAAGTAAGAAAGAAGTAAGAAAGAAGAAAGAAAGAAGTAAGAAAGAAGTAAGAAAGAAAGAAAAAAGAAAGAATTAAGAAAGAAGTAATAAAGAAGTAAGAAAGAAGAAAAAAGAAGTTAGAAAGAAGTAAGAAAGAAGTAAGAAAGAAGTAAGAAAGAAGTAAGAAAGAAGTAAGAAGGAATGAAGAAAGAAGAAAGAAAGAAGTAAGAAAGAAGTAAGAAAGAAGTAAGGAAGAAAGAAGAAAAAAGTAAGAAAGAAGTAAGAAAGAAGTAAGAAAGAAGAAAGAAAGAAGTAAGAAAGAAGAAAGAAAGAAGAAAGAAGGAAGTAAGAAAGAAAGAAGTAAGAAAGAAGTAAGAAAGAAGTAAGAAAGAAGAAAGAAAGAAGAAAGAAAGAAAGAAGAAAGAATTAAGAAAGAAGTAAGAAAGAAGTAAGAAAGAAGTAAGAAAGAAGAAAGAAAGAAGCAAGAAAGAAGAAAGAAAGAAGTAAGAAAGAAGTAAGAAAGAAGTAAGAAAGAAGAAAGAAAGAAGTAAGAAAGAACAAAGAAAGAAGTAAGAAAGAAGTAAGAAAGAAGTAAGAAAGAAGTAAGAAAGAAAGAAGAAAGAAGTAAGAAAGAAGTGAGAAAGAAGAAAGAAAGAAGCAAGAAAGAAGAAAGAAAGAAGTAAGAAAGAAATAAGAAAGAAGTTAGAAAGAAGTAAAAAAGAAGTAAGAAAGAAGTAAGAAGGAATGAAGTAAGAAGTAAGAAAGAAGTAAGAAAGAAGTAAGAAAGAAGAAAGAAAGAAGTAAGAAAGAAGAAAGAAAGAAGTAAGAAAGAAGTAAGAAAGAAGTAAGAAAGAAGTAAGAAAGAAAGAAGAAAGAAGTAAGAAAGAAGAAAGAAGAAATAAAGAAGAAAGAAAGAAGAAAGAAAGAAGTAAGAAAGAAGTTAGAAAGAAAGAAGTAAGAAAGAAGTAAGAAAGAAGTAAGAAAGAAGTTAGAAAGAAGTAAGAAAGAAGAAAGAAATAAGTACGAAAGACGTAAGAAAGAAGTAAGAAAGAAGAAAGAAGAAAGAAAGAAGTAAGAAAGAAGTATGAAAGAAGTAAGAAAGAAGGAAGAAAGAAGTAAGAAAGAAGTAAGAAAGAAGTAAGAAAGAAAGAAGTAAGAAAGAAGTAAGAAAGAAGTAAGAAAGAAGTAAGAAAGAAGAAAGAAAGAAGTAAGAAGGAATGAAGAAAGAAGTAAGAAAGAAGAAAGAAAGATGTAAGAAAGAAGTAAGAAAGAATTAAGAAAGAAGTAAGAAAGAAAGAAGAAAGAAGTAAGAAAGAAGTAAGAAAGAAGTAAGAAAGAAGTTAGAAAGAAAGAAGTAAGAGAGAAGTAAGAAAGAAGTAAGAAAGAAGTTAGAAAGAAGTAAGAAAGAAGAAAGAAATAAGTACGAAAGAAGTAAGAAAGAAGTAAGAAAGAAGAAAGAAGAAAGAAAGAAGTAAGAAAGAAGTAAGAAAGAAGTAAGAAAGAAGTAAGAAAGAAGTAAGAAAGAAGTAAGAAAGAAGTAAGAAAGAGAGAAGTAAGAAAGAATTAAGAAAGAAAGAAGAAAGAAGTATGAAAGAAGTAAGAAAGAAGTATGAAAAAAGTAAGAAAGAGGAAAGAAAGAAGTAAGAATGAAAGAAGAAAGAAGTAAGAAAGAAGTAAGAAAGAAGTAAGAAAGAAAGAAGAAAGAAGTAAGAAAGAAGTAAGAAAGAAGTAGGAAATAAGAAAGAAAGAAGTAAGAAACAGGAAAGAAAGAAGAAAGAAAGAAGTAAGAAAGAAAGAAGTAAGAAAGAAGTAAGAAAGAAGTAAGAAAGAAGAAAAAAGAAGTTAGAAAGAAGTAAGAAAGAAGTAAGAAAGAAGTAAGAAAGAAGAAAGAAAGAAGAAAGAAAGAAAAAAGAAAGAAGTAAGAAAGAAGTAAGAAAGAAGTAAGAAAGGAGTAAGAAAGAAATAAGAAAGAAGTAAGAAAGAAGTAAGAAGGAATGAAAAAGAAGAAAGAAAGAAGAAAGAAAGAAGTAAGAAAGAAGTAAGAAAGAAAGAAGAAAGAAGAAAGAAAGAAGTAAGAAAGAAGTATGAAAGAAGTAAGAAAGAAGAAAGAAGTAAGAAAGAAGTAAGAAAGAAGTAAGAAAGAAAGAAGTAAGAAAGAAGTAAGAAAGAAGTAAGAAAGAAGTAAGAAAGAAGAAAGAAAGAAGTAAGAAGGAATGAAGAAAGAAGTAAGAAAGAAGAAAGAAAGATGTAAGAAAGAAGTAAGAAAGAATTAAGAAAGAAGTAAGAAAGAAAGAAGAAAGAAGTAAGAAAGAAGTAAGAAAGAAGAAAGAAAGAAGTAAGAAAGAAGTACGAAAGAAGTAAGAAAGAAGTAAGAAAGAAAGAAGAAAGAAAGAAGTAAGAAAGAAGAAAGAAAGAAGTAAGAAAGAACTAAGAATGAAGAAAGAAAGAAGAAAGAAGAAAGAAAGCAGTAAGAAAGAAGTAAGAAAGAAGTAAGAAAGAAGTAAGAAAGAAGTAAGAAAGAAGTAAGAAAGAAGAAAGAAGTAAGAAAGAAGTAAGAAAGAAGAAAGAAAGGAGCAAGAAAGAAGTAAGAAAGAACAAAGAAAGAAGTAAGAAAGAAGTAAGAAAGAAGTAAGAAAGAAGTAAGAAGGAATGAAGAAAGAAGTAAGAAAGTAGTAAGAAAGAAGAAAGAAAGAAGTAAGAAAGAAGAAAGAAAGAAGTAAGAAAGAAGTAAGAAAGAAGTAAGAAAGAAGTAAGAAAGAAAGAAGAAAGAAGTAAGAAAGAAGTAAGAAAGAAGAAAGAAAGAAGCAAGAAAGAAGAAAGAAAGAAGTAAGAAAGAAATAAGAAAGAAGTAAGAAAGAAGTAAAAAAGAAGTAAGAAAGAAGTAAGAAGGAATGAAGTAAGAAGTAAGAAAGAAGTAAGAAAGAGGTAAGAAAGAAGAAAGAAAGAAGTAAGAAAGAAGAAAGAAAGAAGTAAGAAAGAAGTAATAAAGAAGTAAGAAAGAAGTAAGAAAGAAAGAAGAAAAAAGTAAGAAAGAAGTAAGAAAGAAGTAAGAAAGAAGAAAGAAAGAAGTAAGAAAGAAGAAAGAAAGAAGAAAGAAGGAAGTAAGAAAGAAAGAAGTAAGAAAGGATTAAGAAAGAAGTAAGAAAGAAGAAAGAAAGAAGAAAGAAAGAAAGAAGAAAGAATTAAGAAAGAAGTAAGAAAGAAGTAAGAAAGAAGTAAGAAAGAAGTAAGAAAGAAGTAAGAAGGAATGAAGAAAGAAGTAAGAAAGAAGTAAGAAAGAAGAAAGAAAGAAGTAAGAAAGAAGAAAGAAAGAAGTAAGAAAGAAGTAAGAAAGAAGTAAGAAAGAAGTAAGAAAGAAGTAAGAAAGAAAGAAGAAAGAAGTAAGAAAGAAGTAAGAAAGAAGAAAGAAAGAAGCAAGAAAGAAGAAAGAAAGAAGTAAGAAAGAAATAAGAAAGAAGTAAGAAAGAAGTAAAAAAGAAGTAAGAAAGAAGTAAGAAGGAATGAAGTAAGAAGTAAGAAAGAAGTAAGAAAGAAGTAAGAAAGAAGAAAGAAAGAAGTAAGAAAGAAGAAAGAAAGAAGTAAGAAAGAAGTAAGAAAGAAGTAAGAAAGAAGTAAGAAAGAAAGAAGAAAGAAGTAAGAAAGAAGAAAGAAGAAATAAAGAAGAAAGAAAGAAGAAAGAAAGAAGTAAGAAAGAAGTAAGAAAGAAGTAAGAAAGAAGTAAGAAAGAAGTAAGAAAGAAGTAAGAAGGAATGAAGAAAGAAGTAAGAAAGAAGTAAGAAAGAAGAAAGAAAGAAGTAAGAAAGAAGAAAGAAAGAAGTAAGAAAGAAGAAAGAAAGAAGAAAGAAGGAAGTAAGAAAGAAAGAAGTAAGAAAGAAGAAAGAAGTAAGAAAGAAGTAAGAAAGAAGAAAGAAAGAAGCAAGAAAGAAGTAAGAAAGAACAAAGAAAGAAGTAAGAAAGAAGTAAGAAAGAAGTAAGAAAGAAGTAAGAAGGAATGAAGAAAGAAGTAAGAAAGAAGTAAGAATAAAGAAAGAAAGAAGTAAGAAAGAAGAAAGAAAGAAGTAAGAAAGAAGTAAGAAAGAAGTAAGAAAGAAGTAAGAAAGAAGTAAGAAAGAAAGAAGAAAGAAGTAAGAAAGAAGTAAGAAAGAAGAAAGAAAGAAGCAAGAAAGAAGAAAGAAAGAAGTAAGAAAGAAATAAGAAAGAAGTAAGAAGGAAGTAAAAAAGAGGTAAGAAAGAAGTAAGAAGGAATGAAGTAAGAAGTAAGAAAGAAGTAAGAAAGAAGTAAGAAAGAAGTAAGAAAGAAGAAAGAAAGAAGTAAGAAAGAAGAAAGAAAGAAGTAAGAAAGAAGTAATAAAGAAGTAAGAAAGAAGTAAGAAAGAAAGAAGAAAAAAGTAAGAAAGAAGTAAGAAAGAAGTAAGAAAGAAGAAAGAAAGAAGTAAGAAAGAAGAAAGAAAGAAGAAAGAAGGAAGTAAGAAAGAAAGAAGTAAGAAAGGATTAAGAAAGAAGTAAGAAAGAAGAAAGAAAGAAGAAAGAAAGAAAGAAGAAAGAATTAAGAGAGAAGTAAGAAAGAAGTAAGAAAGAAGTAAGAAAGAAGTAAGAAAGAAGTAAGAAGGAATGAAGAAAGAAGTAAGAAAGAAGTAAGAAAGAAGAAAGAAAGAAGTAAGAAAGAAGAAAGAAAGAAGTAAGAAAGAAGTAAGAAAGAACTAAGAAAGAAGTAAGAAAGAAGTAAGAAAGAAGTAAGAAAGAAAGAAGAAAGAAGTAAGAAAGAAGTAAGAAAGAAGAAAGAAAGAAGCAAGAAAGAAGAAAGAAAGAAGTAAGAAAGAAATAAGAAAGAAGTAAGAAAGAAGTAAAAAAGAAGTAAGAAAGAAGTAAGAAGGAATGAAGTAAGAAGTAAGAAAGAAGTAAGAAAGAAGTAAGAAAGAAGAAAGAAAGAAGTAAGAAAGAAGAAAGAAAGAAGTAAGAAAGAAGTAAGAAAGAAGTAAGAAAGAAGTAAGAAAGAAAGAAGAAAGAAGTAAGAAAGAAGAAAGAAGAAATAAAGAAGAAAGAAAGAAGAAAGAAAGAAGTAAGAAAGAAGTTAGAAAGAAAGAAGTAAGAGAGAAGTAAGAAAGAAGTAAGAAAGAAGTTAGAAAGAAGTAAGAAAGAAGAAAGAAATAAGTACGAAAGAAGTAAGAAAGAAGTAAGAAAGAAAGAAGAAAGAAGAAAGAAAGAAGTAAGAAAGAAGTATGAAAGAAGTAAGAAAGAAGAAAGAAAGAAGTAAGAAAGAAGTAAGAAAGAAGTAAGAAAGAAAGAAGTAAGAAAGAAGTAAGAAAGAAGTAAGAAAGAAGTAAGAAAGAAGAAAGAAAGAAGTAAGAAGGAATGAAGAAAGAAGTAAGAAAGAAGAAAGAAAGATGTAAGAAAGAAGTAAGAAAGAATTAAGAAAGAAGTAAGAAAGAAAGAAGAAAGAAGTAAGAAAGAAGTAAGAAAGAAGAAAGAAAGAAGTAAGAAAGAAGTACGAAAGAAGTAAGAAAGAAGTAAGAAAGAAAGAAGAAAGAAAGAAGTAAGAAAGAAGAAAGAAAGAAGTAAGAAAGAAGAAAGAAAGAAGTAAGAAAGAAATAAGAAAGAAGTAAGAAGGAAGTAAAAAAGAGGTAAGAAAGAAGTAAGAAGGAATGAAGTAAGAAGTAAGAAAGAAGTAAGAAAGAATAAGAAAGAAGTAAGAAAGAAGAAAGAAAGAAGTAAGAAAGAAGAAAGAAAGAAGTAAGAAAGAAGTAATAAAGAAGTAAGAAAGAAGTAAGAAAGAAAGAAGAAAAAAGTAAGAAAGAAGTAAGAAAGAAGTAAGAAAGAAGAAAGAAAGAAGTAAGAAAGAAGAAAGAAAGAAGAAAGAAGGAAGTAAGAAAGAAAGAAGTAAGAAAGGATTAAGAAAGAAGTAAGAAAGAAGAAAGAAAGAAGAAAGAAAGAAAGAAGAAAGAATTAAGAGAGAAGTAAGAAAGAAGTAAGAAAGAAGTAAGAAAGAAGTAAGAAAGAAGTAAGAAGGAATGAAGAAAGAAGTAAGAAAGAAGTAAGAAAGAAGAAAGAAAGAAGTAAGAAAGAAGAAAGAAAGAAGTAAGAAAGAAGTAAGAAAGAACTAAGAAAGAAGTAAGAAAGAAGTAAGAAAGAAAGAAGAAAGAAGTAAGAAAGAAGTAAGAAAGAAGAAAGAAAGAAGCAAGAAAGAAGAAAGAAAGAAGTAAGAAAGAAATAAGAAAGAAGTAAGAAAGAAGTAAAAAAGAAGTAAGAAAGAATTAAGAAGGAATGAAGTAAGAAGTAAGAAAGAAGTAAGAAAGAAGTAAGAAAGAAGAAAGAAAGAAGTAAGAAAGAAGAAAGAAGAAATAAAGAAGAAAGAAAGAAGAAAGAAAGAAGTAAGAAAGAAGTTAGAAAGAAAGAAGTAAGAGAGAAGTAAGAAAGAAGTAAGAAAGAAGTTAGAAAGAAGTAAGAAAGAAGAAAGAAATAAGTACGAAAGAAGTAAGAAAGAAGTAAGAAAGAAAGAAGAAAGAAGAAAGAAAGAAGTAAGAAAGAAGTATGAAAGAAGTAAGAAAGAAGAAAGAAAGAAGTAAGAAAGAAGTAAGAAAGAAGTAAGAAAGAAAGAAGTAAGAAAGAAGTAAGAAAGAAGTAAGAAAGAAGAAAGAAAGAAGTAAGAAGGAATGAAGAAAGAAGTAAGAAAGAAGAAAGAAAGATGTAAGAAAGAAGTAAGAAAGAATTAAGAAAGAAGTAAGAAAGAAAGAAGAAAGAAGTAAGAAAGAAGTAAGAAAGAAGAAAGAAAGAAGTAAGAAAGAAGTACGAAAGAAGTAAGAAAGAAGTAAGAAAGAAAGAAGAAAGAAAGAAGTAAGAAAGAAGAAAGAAAGAAGTAAGAAAGAAGAAAGAAAGAAGTAAGAAAGAAATAAGAAAGAAGTAAGAAGGAAGTAAAAAAGAGGTAAGAAAGAAGTAAGAAGGAATGAAGTAAGAAGTAAGAAAGAAGTAAGAAAGAAGTAAGAAAGAAGTAAGAAAGAAGAAAGAAAGAAGTAAGAAAGAAGAAAGAAAGAAGTAAGAAAGAAGTAATAAAGAAGTAAGAAAGAAGTAAGAAAGAAAGAAGAAAAAAGTAAGAAAGAAGAAAGAAAGAAGAAAGAAGGAAGTAAGAAAGAAAGAAGTAAGAAAGGATTAAGAAAGAAGTAAGAAAGAAGAAAGAAAGAAGAAAGAAAGAAAGAAGAAAGAATTAAGAGAGAAGTAAGAAAGAAGTAAGAAAGAAGTAAGAAAGAAGTAAGAAAGAAGTAAGAAGGAATGAAGAAAGAAGTAAGAAAGAAGTAAGAAAGAAGAAAGAAAGAAGTAAGAAAGAAGAAAGAAAGAAGTAAGAAAGAAGTAAGAAAGAACTAAGAAAGAAGTAAGAAAGAAGTAAGAAAGAAAGAAGAAAGAAGTAAGAAAGAAGTAAGAAAGAAGAAAGAAAGAAGCAAGAAAGAAGAAAGAAAGAAGTAAGAAAGAAATAAGAAAGAAGTAAGAAAGAAGTAAAAAAGAAGTAAGAAAGAAGTAAGAAGGAATGAAGTAAGAAGTAAGAAAGAAGTAAGAAAGAAGTAAGAAAGAAGAAAGAAAGAAGTAAGAAAGAAGAAAGAAAGAAGTAAGAAAGAAGTAAGAAAGAAGTAAGAAAGAAGTAAGAAAGAAAGAAGAAAGAAGTAAGAAAGAAGAAAGAAGAAATAAAGAAGAAAGAAAGAAGAAAGAAAGAAGTAAGAAAGAAGTTAGAAAGAAAGAAGTAAGAGAGAAGTAAGAAAGAAGTAAGAAAGAAGTTAGAAAGAAGTAAGAAAGAAGAAAGAAATAAGTACGAAAGAAGTAAGAAAGAAGTAAGAAAGAAAGAAGAAAGAAGAAAGAAAGAAGTAAGAAAGAAGTATGAAAGAAGTAAGAAAGAAGAAAGAAAGAAGTAAGAAAGAAGTAAGAAAGAAGTAAGAAAGAAAGAAGTAAGAAAGAAGTAAGAAAGAAGTAAGAAAGAAGTAAGAAAGAAGAAAGAAAGAAGTAAGAAGGAATGAAGAAAGAAGTAAGAAAGAAGAAAGAAAGATGTAAGAAAGAAGTAAGAAAGAATTAAGAAAGAAGTAAGAAAGAAAGAAGAAAGAAGTAAGAAAGAAGTAAGAAAGAAGAAAGAAAGAAGTAAGAAAGAAGTACGAAAGAAGTAAGAAAGAAGTAAGAAAGAACGAAGAAAGAAAGAAGTAAGAAAGAAGAAAGAAAGAAGTAAGAAAGAACTAAGAATGAAGAAAGAAAGAAGAAAGAAGAAAGAAAGAAGTAAGAAAGAAGTAAGAAAGAAGTAAGAAAGAAGTAAGAAAGAAGTAAGAAAGAAGTAAGAAAGAAAGAAGTAAGAAAGAAGTAAGAAAGAAAGAAGAAAGAAGTAAGAAAGAAGTAAGAAAGAAGTATGAAAAAAGTAAGAAAGAGGAAAGAAAGAAGTAAGAATGAAGTAAGAAAGAAGTAAGAAAGAAGTAAGAAAGAAGTAGGAAATAAGAAAGAAAGAAGTAAGAAACAAGAAAGAAAGAAGTAAGAAAGAAGTAAGAAAGAAAGAAGTAAGAAAGAAGTAAGAAAGAAGTAAGAAAGAAGTAAGAAAGAAGTAAGAAAGAAAGAAGTAAGAAAGAAGTAAGAAAGAAAGAAGAAAGAAGTAAGAAAGAAGTAAGAAAGAAGTATGAAAAAAGTAAGAAAGAGGAAAGAAAGAAGTAAGAATGAAGTAAGAAAGAAGTAAGAAAGACGTAAGAAAGAAGTAGGAAATAAGAAAGAAAGAAGTAAGAAACAAGAAAGAAAGAAGTAAGAAAGAAGTAAGAAAGAAAGAAGTAAGAAAGAAGTAAGAAAGAAGTAAGAAAGAAGAAAAAAGAAGTTAGAAAGAAGTAAGAAAGAAGTAAGAAAGAAGTAAGAAAGAAGTAAGAAAGAAAGAAGAATGAAGTAAGAAAGAAGTAGGAAATAAGAAAGAAAGAAGTAAGAAACAAGAAAGAAAGAAGTAAGAAAGAAGTAAGAAAGAAAGAAGAAAGAAAGAAGTAAGAAAGAAGAAAGAAAGAAGTAAGAAAGAACTAAGAATGAAGAAAGAAAGAAGTAAGAAAGAAGTAAGAAAGAAAGAAGAAAGAAGTAAGAAAGAAGTAAGAAAGAAGTATGAAAAAAGTAAGAAAGAGGAAAGAAAGAAGTAAGAATGAAGTAAGAAAGAAGTAAGAAAGAAGTAAGAAAGAAGTAAGAAAGAAGTAAGAAAGAAAGAAGAAAGAAGTAAGAAAGAAGTAAGAAAGAAGTAGGAAATAAGAAAGAAAGAAGTAAGAAACAAGAAAGAAAGAAGTAAGAAAGAAGTAAGAAAGAAAGAAGTAAGAAAGAATTAAGAAAGAAGTAAGAAAGAAGAAAAAAGAAGTTAGAAAGAAGTAAGAAAGAAGTAAGAAAGAAGTAAGAAAGAAGTAAGAAAGAAGAAAGAAGAAAGAAAGAAAAAAGAAAGAAGTAAGAAAGAAGTAAGAAAGAAGTAAGAAAGGAGTAAGAAAGAAGTAAGAAAGAAGGAAGAAAGAAGTAAGAAGGAATGAAGAAAGAAGAAAGAAATAAGAAAGAAAGAAAGAAGAAAGAAGTAAGAAAGAAGTAAGAAAGAAGTAAGAAAGAAGTAAGAAAGAAGTATGAAAGAAGTAAGAAGGAATGAAGAAAGAAGTAAGAAAGAAGTAAGAAAGAAGAAAGAAAGAAGTAAGAAAGAAGTAAGAAAGAAAGAAAAAAGAAAGAATTAAGAAAGAAGTAAGAAAGAAGTAAGAAAGAAGAAAAAAGAAGTTAGAAAGAATTAAGAAAGAAGTAAGAAAGAAGTAAGAAAGAAGTAAGAAAGAAGTAAGAAGGAATGAAGAAAGAAGAAAGAAAGAAGTAAGAAAGAAGTAAGAAAGAAGTAAGAAAGAAAGAAGAAAAAACTAAGAAAGAAGTAAGAAAGAAGTAAGAAAGAAGAAAGAAAGAAGTAAGAAAGAAGAAAGAAAGAAGAAAGAAGGAAGTAAGAAAGAAAGAAGTAAGAAAGAAGTAAGAAAGAAGTAAGAAAGAAGAAAGAAAGAAGAAAGAAAGAAAGAAGAAAGAATTAAGAAAGAAGTAAGAAAGAAGTAAGAAAGAAGTAAGAAAGTAGAAAGAAAGAAGCAAGAAAGAAGAAAGAAAGAAGTAAGAAAGAAGTAAGAAAGAAGTAAGAAAGAAGAAAGAAAGAAGTAAGAAAGAACAAAGAAAGAAGTAAGAAAGAAGTAAGAAAGAAGTAAGAAAGAAGTAAGAAAGAAAGAAGAAAGAAGTAAGAAAGAAGTAAGAAAGAAGAAAGAAAGAAGCAAGAAAGAAGAAAGAAAGAAGTAAGAAAGAAATAAGAAAGAAGTTAGAAAGAAGTAAAAAAGAAGTAAGAAAGAAGTAAGAAGGAATGAAGTAAGAAGTAAGAAAGAAGTAAGAAAGAAGTAAGAAAGAAGAAAGAAAGAAGTAAGAAAGAAGAAAGAAAGAAGTAAGAAAGAAGTAAGAAAGAAGTAAGAAAGAAGTAAGAAAGAAAGAAGAAAGAAGTAAGAAAGAAGAAAGAAGAAATAAAGAAGAAAGAAAGAAGAAAGAAAGAAGTAAGAAAGAAGTTAGAAAGAAAGAAGTAAGAAAGAAGTAAGAAAGAAGTAAGAAAGAAATTAGAAAGAAGTAAGAAAGAAGAAAGAAATAAGTACGAAAGACGTAAGAAGGAAGTAAGAAAGAAAGAAGAAAGAAGAAAGAAAGAAGTAAGAAAGAAGTATGAAAGAAGTAAGAAAGAAGAAAGAAAGAAGTAAGAAAGAAGTAAGAAAGAAGTAAGAAAGAAAGAAGTAAGAAAGAAGTAAGAAAGAAGTAAGAAAGAAGTAAGAAAGAAGAAAGAAAGAAGTAAGAAGGAATGAAGAAAGAAGTAAGAAAGAAGAAAGAAAGATGTAAGAAAGAAGTAAGAAAGAATTAAGAAAGAAGTAAGAAAGAAAGAAGAAAGAAGTAAGAAAGAAGTAAGAAAGAAGAAAGAAAGAAGTAAGAAAGAAGTACGAAAGAAGTAAGAAAGAAGTAAGAAAGGAAGAAGAAAGAAAGACGTAAGAAAGAAGAAAGAAAGAAGTAAGAAAGAACTAAGAATGAAGAAAGAAAGAAGAAAGAAGAAAGAAAGAAGTAAGAAAGAAGTAAGAAAGAAGTAAGAAAGAAGTAAGAAAGAAGTAAGAAAGAAGTAAGAAAGAGAGAAGTAAGAAAGAATTAAGAAAGAAAGAAGAAAGAAGTAAGAAAGAAGTAAGAAAGAAGTATGAAAAAAGTAAGAAAGAGGAAAGAAAGAAGTAAGAATGAAAGAAGAAAGAAGTAAGAAAGAAGTAAGAAAGAAGTAAGAAAGAAAGAAGAAAGAAGTAAGAAAGAAGTAAGAAAGAAGTAGGAAATAAGAAAGAAAGAAGTAAGAAACAGGAAAGAAAGAAGTAAGAAAGAAGTAAGAAAGAAAGAAGAAAGAAGAAAGAAAGAAGTAAGAAAGAAGTATGAAAGAAGTAAGAAAGAAGAAAGAAAGAAGTAAGAAAGAAGTAATAAAGAAGTAAGAAAGAAAGAAGTAAGAAAGAAGTAAGAAAGAAGTAAGAAAGAAGAAAGAAAGAAGTAAGAAGGAATGAAGAAAGAAATAAGAAAGAAGAAAGAAAGATGTAAGAAAGAAGTAAGAAAGAATTAAGAAAGAAGTAAGAAAGAAAGAAGAAAGAAGTAAGAAAGAAGTAAGAAAGAAGAAAGGAAGAAGTAAGAAAGAAGTACGAAAGAAGTAAGAAAGAAGTAAGAAAGAAAGAAGAAAGAAAGACGTAAGAAAGAAGAAAGAAAGAAGTAAGAAAGAACTAAGAATGAAGAAAGAAAGAAGAAAGAAGAAAGAAAGAAGAAAGAAAGAAGTAAGAAAGAAGTAAGAAAGAAGTAAGAAAGAAGTAAGAAAGAAGTAAGAAAGAAGTAAGAAAGAAGTAAGAAAGAGAGAAGTAAGAAAGAATTAAGAAAGAAAGAAGAAAGAAGTAAGAAAGAAGTAAGAAAGAAGTATGAAAAAAGTAAGAAAATGGAAAGAAAGAAGTAAGAATGAAAGAAGAAAGAAGTAAGAAAGAAGTAAGAAAGAAGTAAGAAAGAAGTAAGAAACAGGAAAGAAAGAAGTAAGAAAGAAGTAAGAAAGAAAGAAGTAAGAAAGAAGTAAGAAAGAAGTAAGAAAGAAGAAAAAAGAAGTTAGAAAGAAGTAAGAAAGAAGTAAGAAAGAAGAAAGAAAGAAGAAAGAAAGAAAAAAGAAAGAAGTAAGAAAGAAGTAAGAAAGAAGTAAGAAAGGAGTAAGAAAGAAATAAGAAAGAAGTAAGAAAGAAGTAAGAAGGAATGAAAAAGAAGAAAGTAAGAAGAAAGAAAGAAAGAAGAAAGAAGTAAGAAAGAAGTAAGAAAGAAGTAAGAAAGAAGTAAGAAAGAAGTATGAAAGAAGTAAGAAGGAATGAAGAAAGAAGTAAGAAAGAAGTAAGAAAGAAGAAAGAAAGAACTAAGAAAGAAGTAAGAAAGAAAGAAAAAAGAAAGAATTAAGAAAGAAGTAAGAAAGAAGTAAGAAAGAAGAAAAAAGAAGTTAGAAAGAAGTAAGAAAGAAGTAAGAAGGAATGAAGAAAGAAGAAAGAAAGAAGTAAGAAAGAAGTAAGAAAGAAGTAAGAAAGAAAGAAGAAAAAAGTAAAGAAGAAGTAAGATAGAAGAAAGAAAGAAGTAAGAAAGAAGTAAGAAAGAAGTAAGAAAGAAGTAAGAAAGAAAGAAGAAAGAAGTAAGAAAGAAGAAAGAAGAAATAAAGAAGAAAGAAAGAAGAAAGAAAGAAGTAAGAAAGAAGTTAGAAAGAAAGAAGTAAGAGAGAAGTAAGAAAGAAGTAAGAAAGAAGTTAGAAAGAAGTAAGAAAGAAGAAAGAAATAAGTACGAAAGAAGTAAGAAAGAAGTAAGAAAGAAAGAAGAAAGAAAAAAGAAAGAAGTAAGAAGGAATGAAGAAAGAAGTAAGAAAGAAGAAAGAAAGATGTAAGAAAGAAGTAAGAAAGAATTAAGAAAGAAGTAAGAAAGAAAGAAGAAAGAAGTAAGAAAGATGTAAGAAAGAAGAAAGAAAGAAGTAAGAAAGAAGTACGAAAGAAGTAAGAAAGAAGTAAGAAAGAAAGAAGAAAGAAAGAAGTAAGAAAGAAGAAAGAAAGAAGTAAGAAAGAACTAAGAATGAAGAAAGAAAGAAGAAAGAAGAAAGAAAGAAGTAAGAAAGAAGTAAGAAAGAAGTAAGAAAGAAGTAAGAAAGAAAGAAGTAAGAAAGAAGTAAGAAAGAAAGAAGAAAGAAGTAAGAAAGAAGTAAGAAAGAAGTATGAAAAAAGTAAGATAGAGGAAAGAAAGAAGTAAGAATGAAGTAAGAAAGAAGTAAGAAAGAAGTAAGAAAGAAAGAAGAAAGAAGTAAGAAAGAAGTAAGAAAGAAGAAAGAAAGAAGCAAGAAAGAAGAAAGAAAGAAGTAAGAAAGAAAGACGAAAGAAGTAAGAAAGAAGTAAAAAAGAAGTAAGAAAGAAGTAAGAAGGAATGAAGTAAGAAGTAAGGAAGAAGTAAGAAAGAAGTAAGAAAGAAGTAAGAAAGAAGAAAGAAAGAAGTAAGAAAGAAGAAAGAAAGAAGTAAGAAAGAAGTAAGAAAGAAGTAAGAAAGAAGTAAGAAAGAAAGAAGAAAGAATTAAGAAAGAAGAAAGAAGAAATAAAGAAGAAAGAAAGAAGAAAGAAAGAAGTAAGAAAGAAGTTAGAAAGAAAGAAGTAAGAAAGAAGTAAGAAAGAAGTAAGAAAGAAGTTAGAAAGAAGTAAGAAAGAAGTAAGAAAGAAGTACGAAAGAAGTAAGAAAGAAGTAAGAAAGAAGAAAGAAGAAAGAAGTAAGAAAGAAGTAAGAAAGAAGCAAGAAAGAAGTAAGAAAGAAGTAAGAAAGAAGTAAGAAAGAAGTAAGAAAGAAGAAAGAATAAGAAAGAAGTAAGAAAGAAGTATGAAAGAAGTAAGAAAGAAGAAACAAAGAAGTAAGAAAGAAGTAAGAAAGAAGTAAGAAAGAAAGAAGTAAGAAAGAAGTAAGAAAGAAGTAAGAAAGAAGTAAGAAAGAAGTAAGAAAGAAGTAAGAAAGAAGTAAGAAAGAAAGAAGAAAGAAAGAAGTAAGAAAGAAGAAAGAAAGAAGTAAGAAAGAACTAAGAATGAAGAAAGAAAGAAGAAAGAAGAAAGAAAGAAGTAAGAAAGAAGTAAGAAAGAAGTAAGAAAGAAGTAAGAAAGAAAGAAGTAAGAAAGAAGTAAGAAAGAAAGAAGAAAGAAGTAAGAAAGAAGTAAGAAAGAAGTATGAAAAAAGTAAGAAAGAGGAAAGAAAGAAGTAAGAATGAAGTAAGAAAGAAGTAAGAAAGAAGTAAGAAAGAAAGAAGAAAGAAGTAAGAAAGAAGTAAGAAAGAAGAAAGAAAGAAGCAAGAAAGAAGAAAGAAAGAAGTAAGAAAGAAAGACGAAAGAAGTAAGAAAGAAGTAAAAAAGAAGTAAGAAAGAAGTAAGAAGGAATGAAGTAAGAAGTAAGGAAGAAGTAAGAAAGAAGTAAGAAAGAAGTAAGAAAGAAGAAAGAAAGAAGTAAGAAAGAAGAAAGAAAGAAGTAAGAAAGAAGTAAGAAAGAAGTAAGAAAGAAGTAAGAAAGAAAGAAGAAAGAATTAAGAAAGAAGAAAGAAGAAATAAAGAAGAAAGAAAGAAGAAAGAAAGAAGTAAGAAAGAAGTTAGAAAGAAAGAAGTAAGAAAGAAGTACGAAAGAAGTAAGAAAGAAGTAAGAAAGAAGTAAGAAAGAAGTAAGAAAGAAGAAAGAATAAGAAAGAAGTAAGAAAGAAGTATGAAAGAAGTAAGAAAGAAGAAACAAAGAAGTAAGAAAGAAGTAAGAAAGAAGTAAGAAAGAAAGAAGTAAGAAAGAAGTAAGAAAGAAGTAAGAAAGAAGTAAGAAAGAAGTAAGAAAGAAGAAAGAAAGAAGTAAGAAGGAATGAAGAAAGAAGTAAGAAAGAATAAAGAAAGATGTAAGAAAGAAGTAAGAAAGAATTAAGAAAGAAGTAAAAAAGAAAGAAGAAAGAAGTAAGAAAGAAGTAAGAAAGAAGAAAGAAAGAAGTAAGAAAGAAGTACGAAAGAAGTAAGAAAGAAGTAAGAAAGAAAGAAGAAAGAAAGAAGTAAGAAAGAAGAAAGAAAGAAGTAAGAAAAAACTAAGAATGAAGAAAGAAAGAAGTAAGAAAGAAGAAAGAAAGAAGTAAGAAAGAAAGAAGTAAGAAAGAAGTAAGAAAGAAAGAAGAAAGAAGTAAGAAAGAAGTAAGAAAGAAGTAAGAAAGAAGTAAGAAAGAAGTAAGAAAGAAGTAAGAAAGAAAGAAGTAAGAAAGAAGTAAGAAAGAAAGAAGAAAGAAGTAAGAAAGAAGTAAGAAAGAAGTAGGAAATAAGAAAGAAAGAAGTAAGAAACAAGAAAGAAAGAAGTAAGAAAGAAGTAAGAAAGAAAGAAGTAAGAAAGAAGTAAGAAAGAAGTAAGAAAGAAGAAAAAAGAAGTTAGAAGGAAGTAAGAAAGAAGTAAGAAAGAAGTAAGAAAGAAGTAAGAAAGAAGAAAGAATGAAGAAAGAAAGAAAAAAGAAAGAAGTAAGAAAGAAGTAAGACAGAAGTATGAAAGAAGTAAGAAGGAATGAAGAAAGAAGTAAGAAAGAAGTAAGAAAGAAGTAAGAAAGAAGAAAGAAAGAAGTAAGAAAGAAGTAAGAAAGAAAGAAAAAAGAAAGAATTAAGAAAGAAGTAAGAAAGAAGTAAGAAAGAAGAAAAAAGAAGTTAGAAAGAAGTAAGAAAGAAGTAAGAAGAAATGAAGAAAGAAGAAAGAAAGAAGTAAGAAAGAAGTAAGAAAGAAGTAAGAAAGAAAGAAGAAAAAAGTAAGGAAGAAGTAAGAAAGAAGTAAGAAAGAAGAAAGAAAGAAGTAAGAAAGAAGAAAGAAAGAAGAAAGAAGGAAGTAAGAAAGAAGGAAGTAAGAAAGAAGAAAGAAGTAAGAAAGAAGTAAGAAAGAAGTAAGAAAGAAGAAAAAAGAAGTTAGAAAGAAGTAAGAAAGAAGTAAGAAAGAAGTAAGAAAGAAGTAAGAAGGAATGAAGAAAGAAGAAAGAAAGAAGTAAGAAAGAAGTAAGAAAGAAGTAAGAAAGAAAGAAGAAAAAAGAAAGAAGTAAGAAAGAAGTAAGAAAGAAGAAAGAAAGAAGTAAGAAAGAAGAAAGAAAGAAGAAAGAAGGAAGTAAGAAAGAAAGAAGTAAGAAAGAAGTAAGAAAAAAGTAAGAAAGAAGAAAGAAAGAAGAAAGAAAGAAAGAAGAAAAAATTAAGAAAGAAGTAAGAAAGAAGTAAGAAAGAAGTAAGATAGAAGTAAGAAAGAAGTAAGAAGGAATGAAGAAAGAAGTAAGAAAGAAGTAAGAAAGAAGAAAGAAAGAAGTAAGAAAGAAGAAAGAAAGAAGTAAGAAAGAAGTAAGAAAGAAGTAAGAAAGAAGTAAGAAAGAAGTAAGAAAGAAAGAAGAAAGAAGTAAGAAAGAAGTAAGAAAGAAGAAAGAAAGAAGAAAGAAAGAAGTAAGAAAGAAGTAAGAAAGAAGTAAGAAAGAAGTAAGAAAGAAAGAAGAAAGAAGTAAGAAAGAAGTAAGAAAGAAGTCAGAAGGAATGAAGAAAGAAGAAAGAAAGAAGTAAGAAAGAAGTAAGAAAGAAGTAAGAAAGAAAGAAGAAAAAAGAAAGAAGTAAGAAAGAAGTAAGAAAGGAGTAAGAAAGAAGTAAGAAAGAAGAAAGAAAGAAGTAAGAAGGAATGAAGAAAGAAGAAAGAAATAAGAAAGAAAGAAAGAAGAAAGAAGTAAGAAAGAAGTAAGAAAGAAGTAAGAAAGAAGTAAGAAAGAAGTAAGAAAGAAGTATGAAAGAAGTAAGAAGGAATGAAGAAAGAAGTAAGAAAGAAGTAAGAAAGAAGAAATAAAGAAGTAAGAAAGAAGTAAGAAAGAAAGAAAAAAGAAAGAATTAAGAAAGAAGTAAGAAAGAAGTAAGAAAGAAGAAAAAAGAAGTTAGAAAGAAGTAAGAAAGAAGTAAGAAAGAAGTAAGAAAGAAGTAAGAAAGAAGTAAGAAGGAATGAAGAAAGAAGAAAGAAAGAAGTAAGAAAGAAGTAAGAAAGAAGTAAGAAAGAAAGAAGAAAAAAGTAAGAAAGAAGTAAGAAAGAAGTAAGAAAGAAGAAAGAAAGAAGTAAGAAAGAAGAAAGAAAGAAGAAAGAAGGAAGTAAGAAAGAAAGAAGTAAGAAAAGTAAGAAAGAAGTAAGAAAGAAGAAAGAAAGAAGAAAGAAAGAAAGAAGAAAGAATTAAGAAAGAAGTAAGAAAGAAGTAAGAAAGAAGTAAGAAAGAAGAAAGAAAGAAGCAAGAAAGAAGAAAGAAAGAAGTAAGAAAGATGTAAGAAAGAAGTAAGAAAGAAGAAAGAAAGAAGTAAGAAAGAACAAAGAAAGAAGTAAGAAAGAAGTAAGAAAGAAGTAAGAAAGAAGTAAGAAAGAAAGAAGAAAGAAGTAAGAAAGAAGTAAGAAAGAAGAAAGAAAGAAGCAAGAAAGAAGAAAGAAAGAAGTAAGAAAGAAATAAGAAAGAAGTTAGAAAGAAGTAAAAAAGAAGTAAGAAAGAAGTAAGAAGGAATGAAGTAAGAAGTAAGAAAGAAGTAAGAAAGAAGTAAGAAAGAAGAAAGAAAGAAGTAAGAAAGAAGAAAGAAAGAAGTAAGAAAGAAGTAAGAAAGAAGTAAGAAAGAAGTAAGAAAGAAAGAAGAAAGAAGTAAGAAAGAAGAAAGAAGAAATAAAGAAGAAAGAAAGAAGAAAGAAAGAAGTAAGAAAGAAGTTAGAAAGAAAGAAGTAAGAAAGAAGTAAGAAAGAAGTAAGAAAGAAGTTAGAAAGAAGTAAGAAAGAAGAAAGAAATAAGTACGAAAGACGTAAGAAAGAAGTAAGAAAGAAAGAAGAAAGAAGAAAGAAAGAAGTAAGAAAGAAGTATGAAAGAAGTAAGAAAGAAGAAAGAAAGAAGTAAGAAAGAAGTAAGAAAGAAGTAAGAAAGAAGTAAGAAAGAAAGAAGAAAGAAGTAAGAAAGAAGAAAGAAGAAATAAAGAAGAAAGAAAGAAGAAAGAAAGAAGTAAGAAAGAAGTTAGAAAGAAAGAAGTAAGAAAGAAGTAAGAAAGAAGTAAGAAAGAAGTTAGAAAGAAGTAAGAAAGAAGAAAGAAATAAGTACGAAAGACGTAAGAAAGAAGTAAGAAAGAAAGAAGAAAGAAGAAAGAAAGAAGTAAGAAAGAAGTATGAAAGAAGTAAGAAAGAAGAAAGAAAGAAGTAAGAAAGAAGTAAGAAAGAAGTAAGAAAGAAAGAAGTAAGAAAGAAGTAAGAAAGAAGTAAGAAAGAAGAAAGAAAGAAGTAAGAAGGAATGAAGAAAGAAATAAGAAAGAAGAAAGAAAGATGTAAGAAAGAAGTAAGAAAGAATTAAGAAAGAAGTAAGAAAGAAAGAAGAAAGAAGTAAGAAAGAAGTAAGAAAGAAGAAAGAAAGAAGTAAGAAAGAAGTACGAAAGAAGTAAGAAAGAAGTAAGAAAGAAAGAAGAAAGAAAGACGTAAGAAAGAAGAAAGAAAGAAGTAAGAAAGAACTAAGAATGAAGAAAGAAAGAAGAAAGAAGAAAGAAAGAAGTAAGAAAGAAGTAAGAAAGAAGTAAGAAAGAAGAAAGAAAGAAGTAAGAAAGAAAAAAGAAAGAAGAAAGAAGGAAGTAAGAAAGAAAGAAGTAAGAAAGAAGTAAGAAAGAAGTAAGAAAGAAGAAAGAAAGAAGAAAGAAAGAAAGAAGAAAGAATTAAGAAAGAAGTAAGAAAGAAGTAAGAAAGAAGTAAGAAAGAAGAAAGAAAGAAGCAAGAAAGAAGTAAGAAAGAAGTAAGAAAGATGTAAGAAAGAAGTAAGAAAGAAGAAAGAAAGAAGTAAGAAAGAACAAAGAAAGAAGTAAGAAAGAAGTAAGAAAGAAGTAAGAAAGAAGTAAGAAAGAAAGAAGAAAGAAGTAAGAAAGAAGTAAGAAGAAAGAAGAAAGAAAGAAGCAAGAAAGAAGAAAGAAAGAAGTAAGAAAGAAATAAGAAAGAAGTTAGAAAGAAGTAAAAAAGAAGTAAGAAAGAAGTAAGAAGGAATGAAGTAAGAAGTAAGAAAGAAGTAAGAAAGAAGTAAGAAAGAAGAAAGAAAGAAGTAAGAAAGAAGAAAGAAAGAAGTAAGAAAGAAGTAAGAAAGAAGTAAGAAAGAAGTAAGAAAGAAAGAAGAAAGAAGTAAGAAAGAAGAAAGAAGAAATAAAGAAGAAAGAAAGAAGAAAGAAAGAAGTAAGAAAGAAGTTAGAAAGAAAGAAGTAAGAAAGAAGTAAGAAAGAAGTAAGAAAGAAGTTAGAAAGAAGTAAGAAAGAAGAAAGAAATAAGTACGAAAGACGTAAGAAAGAAGTAAGGAAGAAAGAAGAAAGAAGAAAGAAAGAAGTAAGAAAGAAGTATGAAAGAAGTAAGAAAGAAGAAAGAAAGAAGTAAGAAAGAAGTAAGAAAGAAGTAAGAAAGAAGTAAGAAAGAAAGAAGAAAGAAGTAAGAAAGAAGAAAGAAGAAATAAAGAAGAAAGAAAGAAGAAAGAAAGAAGTAAGAAAGAAGTTAGAAAGAAAGAAGTAAGAAAGAAGTAAGAAAGAAGTAAGAAAGAAGTTAGAAAGAAGTAAGAAAGAAGAAAGAAATAAGTACGAAAGACGTAAGAAAGAAGTAAGAAAGAAAGAAGAAAGAAGAAAGAAAGAAGTAAGAAAGAAGTATGAAAGAAGTAAGAAAGAAGAAAGAAAGAAGTAAGAAAGAAGTAAGAAAGAAGTAAGAAAGAAAGAAGTAAGAAAGAAGTAAGAAAGAAGTAAGAAAGAAGAAAGAAAGAAGTAAGAAGGAATGAAGAAAGAAATAAGAAAGAAGAAAGAAAGATGTAAGAAAGAAGTAAGAAAGAATTAAGAAAGAAGTAAGAAAGAAAGAAGAAAGAAGTAAGAAAGAAGTAAGAAAGAAGAAAGAAAGAAGTAAGAAAGAAGTACGAAAGAAGTAAGAAAGAAGTAAGAAAGAAAGAAGAAAGAAAGACGTAAGAAAGAAGAAAGAAAGAAGTAAGAAAGAACTAAGAATGAAGAAAGAAAGAAGAAAGAAGAAAGAAAGAAGTAAGAAAGAAGTAAGAAAGAAGTAAGAAAGAAGAAAGAAAGAAGTAAGAAAGAAGAAAGAAAGAAGAAAGAAGGAAGTAAGAAAGAAAGAAGTAAGAAAGAAGTAAGAAAGAAGTTAGAAAGAAGAAAGAAAGAAGAAAGAAAGAAAGAAGAAAGAATTAAGAAAGAAGTAAGAAAGAAGTAAGAAAGAAGTAAGAAAGAAGAAAGAAAGAAGCAAGAAAGAAGAAAGAAAGAAGTAAGAAAGATGTAAGAAAGAAGTAAGAAAGAAGAAAGAAAGAAGTAAGAAAGAACAAAGAAAGAAGTAAGAAAGAAGTAAGAAAGAAGTAAGAAAGAAGTAAGAAAGAAAGAAGAAAGAAGTAAGAAAGAAGTAAGAAAGAAGAAAGAAAGAAGCAAGAAAGAAGAAAGAAAGAAGTAAGAAAGAAATAAGAAAGAAGTTAGAAAGAAGTAAAAAAGAAGTAAGAAAGAAGTAAGAAGGAATGAAGTAAGAAGTAAGAAAGAAGTAAGAAAGAAGTAAGAAAGAAGAAAGAAAGAAGTAAGAAAGAAGAAAGAAAGAAGTAAGAAAGAAGTAAGAAAGAAGTAAGAAAGAAGTAAGAAAGAAAGAAGAAAGAAGTAAGAAAGAAGAAAGAAGAAATAAAGAAGAAAGAAAGAAGAAAGAAAGAAGTAAGAAAGAAGTTAGAAAGAAAGAAGTAAGAAAGAAGTAAGAAAGAAGTAAGAAAGAAGTTAGAAAGAAGTAAGAAAGAAGAAAGAAATAAGTACGAAAGACGTAAGAAGGAAGTAAGAAAGAAAGAAGAAAGAAGAAAGAAAGAAGTAAGAAAGAAGTATGAAAGAAGTAAGAAAGAAGAAAGAAAGAAGTAAGAAAGAAGTAAGAAAGAAGTAAGAAAGAAAGAAGTAAGAAAGAAGTAAGAAAGAAGTAAGAAAGAAGTAAGAAAGAAGAAAGAAAGAAGTAAGAAGGAATGAAGAAAGAAGTAAGAAAGAAGAAAGAAAGATGTAAGAAAGAAGTAAGAAAGAATTAAGAAAGAAGTAAGAAAGAAAGAAGAAAGAAGTAAGAAAGAAGTAAGAAAGAAGAAAGAAAGAAGTAAGAAAGAAGTACGAAAGAAGTAAGAAAGAAGTAAGAAAGGAAGAAGAAAGAAAGACGTAAGAAAGAAGAAAGAAAGAAGTAAGAAAGAACTAAGAATGAAGAAAGAAAGAAGAAAGAAGAAAGAAAGAAGTAAGAAAGAAGTAAGAAAGAAGTAAGAAAGAAGTAAGAAAGAAGTAAGAAAGAAGTAAGAAAGAAGTAAGAAAGAGAGAAGTAAGAAAGAATTAAGAAAGAAAGAAGAAAGAAGTAAGAAAGAAGTAAGAAAGAAGTATGAAAAAAGTAAGAAAGAGGAAAGAAAGAAGTAAGAATGAAAGAAGAAAGAAGTAAGAAAGAAGTAAGAAAGAAGTAAGAAAGAAAGAAGAAAGAAGTAAGAAAGAAGTAAGAAAGAAGTAGGAAATAAGAAAGAAAGAAGTAAGAAACAGGAAAGAAAGAAGTAAGAAAGAAGTAAGAAAGAAAGAAGTAAGAAAGAAGTAAGAAAGAAGAAAAAAGAAGTTAGAAAGAAGTAAGAAAGAAGTAAGAAAGAAGTAAGAAAGAAGAAAGAAAGAAGAAAGAAAGAAAAAAGAAAGAAGTAAGAAAGAAGTAAGAAAGAAGTAAGAAAGGGGTAAGAAAGAAATAAGAAAGAAGTAAGAAAGAAGTAAGAAGGAATGAAAAAGAAGAAAGAAAGAAGAAAGAAAGAAAGAAGAAAGAAGTAAGAAAGAAGTAAGAAAGAAGAAAGAAAGAAGCAAGAAAGAAGAAAGAAAGAAGTAAGAAAGAAATAAGAAAGAAGTTAGAAAGATGTAAAAAAGAAGTAAGAAAGAAGTAAGAAGGAATGAAGTAAGAAGTAAGAAAGAAGTAAGAAAGAAGTAAGAAAGAAGAAAGAAAGAAGTAAGAAAGAAGAAAGAAAGAAGTAAGAAAGAAGTAAGAAAGAAGTAAGAAAGAAGTAAGAAAGAAAGAAGAAAGAAGTAAGAAAGAAGAAAGAAGAAATAAAGAAGAAAGAAAGAAGAAAGAAAGAAGTAAGAAAGAAGTTAGAAAGAAAGAAGTAAGAAAGAAGTAAGAAAGAAGTAAGAAAGAAGTATTAAAGAAGTAAGAAAGAAGAAAGAAAGAAGTAAGAAAGAAGTAATAAAGAAGTAAGAAAGAAAGAAGTAAGAAAGAAGTAAGAAAGAAGTAAGAAAGAAGAAAGAAAGAAGTAAGAAGGAATGAAGAAAGAAATAAGAAAGAAGAAAGAAAGATGTAAGAAAGAAGTAAGAAAGAATTAAGAAAGAAGTAAGAAAGAAAGAAGAAAGAAGTAAGAAAGAAGTAAGAAAGAAGAAAGAAAGAAGTAAGAAAGAAGTACGAAAGAAGTAAGAAAGAAGTAAGAAAGAAAGAAGAAAGAAAGACGTAAGAAAGAAGAAAGAAAGAAGTAAGAAAGAACTAAGAATGAAGAAAGAAAGAAGAAAGAAGAAAGAAAGAAGAAAGAAAGAAGTAAGAAAGAAGTAAGAAAGAAGTAAGAAAGAAGTAAGAAAGAAGTAAGAAAGAAGTAAGAAAGAAGTAAGAAAGAGAGAAGTAAGAAAGAATTAAGAAAGAAAGAAGAAAGAAGTAAGAAAGAAGTAAGAAAGAAGTATGAAAAAAGTAAGAAAATGGAAAGAAAGAAGTAAGAATGAAAGAAGAAAGAAGTAAGAAAGAAGTAAGAAAGAAGTAATAAACAGGAAAGAAAGAAGTAAGAAAGAAGTAAGAAAGAAAGAAGTAAGAAAGAAGTAAGAAAGAAGTAAGAAAGAAGAAAAAAGAAGTTAGAAAGAAGTAAGAAAGAAGTAAGAAAGAAGTAAGAAAGAAGAAAGAAAGAAGAAAGAAAGAAAAAAGAAAGAAGTAAGAAAGAAGTAAGAAAGAAGTAAGAAAGGAGTAAGAAAGAAATAAGAAAGAAGTAAGAAAGAAGTAAGAAGGAATGAAAAAGAAGAAAGTAAGAAGAAAGAAAGAAAGAAGAAAGAAGTAAGAAAGAAGTAAGAAAGAAGTAAGAAAGAAGTAAGAAAGAAGTATGAAAGAAGTAAGAAGGAATGAAGAAAGAAGTAAGAAAGAAGTAAGAAAGAAGAAAGAAAGAACTAAGAAAGAAGTAAGAAAGAAAGAAAAAAGAAAGAATTAAGAAAGAAGTAAGAAAGAAGTAAGAAAGAAGAAAAAAGAAGTTAGAAAGAAGTAAGAAAGAAGTAAGAAGGAATGAAGAAAGAAGAAAGAAAGAAGTAAGAAAGAAGTAAGAAAGAAGTAAGAAAGAAAGAAGAAAAAAGTAAGGAAGAAGTAAGATAGAAGAAAGAAAGAAGTAAGAAAGAAGTAAGAAAGAAGTAAGAAAGAAGTAAGAAAGAAGTAAGAAAGAAGAAAGAAGAAATAAAGAAGAAAGAAAGAAGAAAGAAAGAAGTAAGAAAGAAGTTAGAAAGAAAGAAGTAAGAGAGAAGTAAGAAAGAAGTAAGAAAGAAGTTAGAAAGAAGTAAGAAAGAAGAAAGAAATAAGTACGAAAGAAGTAAGAAAGAAGTAAGAAAGAAAGAAGAAAGAAAAAAGAAAGAAGTAAGAAGGAATGAAGAAAGAAGTAAGAAAGAAGAAAGAAAGATGTAAGAAAGAAGTAAGAAAGAATTAAGAAAGAAGTAAGAAAGAAAGAAGAAGGAAGTAAGAAAGAAGTAAGAAAGAAGAAAGAAAGAAGTAAGAAAGAAGTACGAAAGAAGTAAGAAAGAAGTAAGAAAGAAAGAAGAAAGAAGAAATAAAGAAGAAAGAAAGAAGTAAGAAAGAACTAAGAATGAAGAAAGAAAGAAGAAAGAAGAAAGAAAGAAGTAAGAAAGAAGTAAGAAAGAAGTAAGAAAGAAGTAAGAAAGAAAGAAGTAAGAAAGAAGTAAGAAAGAAAGAAGAAAGAAGTAAGAAAGAAGTAAGAAAGAAGTATGAAAAAAGTAAGAAAGAGGAAAGAAAGAAGTAAGAATGAAGTAAGAAAGAAGTAAGAAAGAAGTAAGAAAGAAAGAAGAAAGAAGTAAGAAAGAAGTAAGAAAGAAGAAAGAAAGAAGCAAGAAAGAAGAAAGAAAGAAGTAAGAAAGAAAGACGAAAGAAGTAAGAAAGAAGTAAAAAAGAAGTAAGAAAGAAGTAAGAAGGAATGAAGTAAGAAGTAAGGAAGAAGTAAGAAAGAAGTAAGAAAGAAGTAAGAAAGAAGAAAGAAAGAAGTAAGAAAGAAGAAAGAAAGAAGTAAGAAAGAAGTAAGAAAGAAGTAAGAAAGAAGTAAGAAAGAAAGAAGAAAGAATTAAGAAAGAAGAAATAAAGAAGAAAGAAAGAAGTAAGAAAGAAGAAAGAAAGAAGTAAGAAAGAAGTAAGAAAGAAGTAAGAAAGAAGCAAGAAAGAAGTAAGAAAGAAGTAAGAAAGAAGTAAGAAAGAAGTAAGAAAGAAGAAAGAATAAGAAAGAAGTAAGAAAGAAGTATGAAAGAAGTAAGAAAGAAGAAACAAAGAAGTAAGAAAGAAGTAAGAAAGAAGTAAGAAAGAAAGAAGTAAGAAAGAAGTAAGAAAGAAGTAAGAAAGAAGTAAGAAAGAAGTAAGAAAGAAGAAAGAAAGAAGTAAGAAGGAATGAAGAAAGAAGTAAGAAAGAAGAAAGAAAGATGTAAGAAAGAAGTAAGAAAGAATTAAGAAAGAAGTAAAAAAGAAAGAAGAAAGAAGTAAGAAAGAAGTAAGAAAGAAGAAAGAAAGAAGTAAGAAAGAAGTACGAAAGAAGTAAGAAAGAAGTAAGAAAGAAAGAAGAAAGAAAGACGTAAGAAAGAAGAAAGAAAGAAGTAAGAAAAAACTAAGAATGAAGAAAGAAAGAAGTAAGAAAGAAGAAAGAAAGAAGTAAGAAAGAAAGAAGTAAGAAAGAAGTAAGAAAGAAAGAAGAAAGAAGTAAGAAAGAAGTAAGAAAGAAGTAAGAAAGAAGTAAGAAAGAAGTAAGAAAGAAGTAAGAAAGAAAGAAGTAAGAAAGAAGTAAGAAAGAAAGAAGAAAGAAGTAAGAAAGAAGTAAGAAAGAAGTATGAAAAAAGTAAGAAAGAGGAAAGAAAGAAGTAAGAATGAAGTAAGAAAGAAGTAAGAAAGAAGTAAGAAAGAAGTAAGAAAGAAAGAAGAAAGAAGTAAGAAAGAAGTAAGAAAGAAGTAGGAAATAAGAAAGAAAGAAGTAAGAAACAAGAAAGAAAGAAGTAAGAAAGAAGTAAGAAAGAAAGAAGTAAGAAAGAAGTAAGAAAGAAGTAAGAAAGAAGAAAAAAGAAGTTAGAAGGAAGTAAGAAAGAAGTAAGAAAGAAGTAAGAAAGAAGTAAGAAAGAAGAAAGAATGAAGAAAGAAAGAAAAAAGAAAGAAGTAAGAAAGAAGTAAGACAGAAGTATGAAAGAAGTAAGAAGGAATGAAGAAAGAAGTAAGAAAGAAGTAAGAAAGAAGTAAGAAAGAAGAAAGAAAGAAGTAAGAAAGAAGTAAGAAAGAAAGAAAAAAGAAAGAATTAAGAAAGAAGTAAGAAAGAAGTAAGAAAGAAGAAAAAAGAAGTTAGAAAGAAGTAAGAAAGAAGTAAGAAGAAATGAAGAAAGAAGAAAGAAAGAAGTAAGAAAGAAGTAAGAAAGAAGTAAGAAAGAAAGAAGAAAAAAGTAAGGAAGAAGTAAGAAAGAAGTAAGAAAGAAGAAAGAAAGAAGTAAGAAAGAAGAAAGAAAGAAGAAAGAAGGAAGTAAGAAAGAAAGAAGTAAGAAAGAAGAAAGAAGTAAGAAAGAAGTAAGAAAGAAGAAAAAAGAAGTTAGAAAGAAGTAAGAAAGAAGTAAGAAAGAAGTAAGAAAGAAGTAAGAAGGAATGAAGAAAGAAGAAAGAAAGAAGTAAGAAAGAAGTAAGAAAGAAGTAAGAAAGAAAGAAGAAAAAAGAAAGAAGTAAGAAAGAAGTAAGAAAGAAGAAAGAAAGAAGTAAGAAAGAAGAAAGAAAGAAGAAAGAAGGAAGTAAGAAAGAAAGAAGTAAGAAAGAAGTAAGAAAAAAGTAAGAAAGAAGAAAGAAAGAAGAAAGAAAGAAAGAAGAAAAAATTAAGAAAGAAGTAAGAAAGAAGTAAGAAAGAAGTAAGATAGAAGTAAGAAAGAAGTAAGAAGGAATGAAGAAAGAAGTAAGAAAGAAGTAAGAAAGAAGAAAGAAAGAAGTAAGAAAGAAAGAAGAAAGAAGTAAGAAAGAAGTAAGAAAGAAGTCAGAAGGAATGAAGAAAGAAGAAAGAAAGAAGTAAGAAAGAAGTAAGAAAGAAGTAAGAAAGAAAGAAGAAAAAAGAAAGAAGTAAGAAAGAAGTAAGAAAGGAGTAAGAAAGAAGTAAGAAAGAAGAAAGAAAGAAGTAAGAAGGAATGAAGAAAGAAGAAAGAAATAAGAAAGAAAGAAAGAAGAAAGAAGTAAGAAAGAAGTAAGAAAGAAGTAAGAAAGAAGTAAGAAAGAAGTAAGAAAGAAGTATGAAAGAAGTAAGAAGGAATGAAGAAAGAAGTAAGAAAGAAGTAAGAAAGAAGAAAGAAAGAAGTAAGAAAGAAGTAAGAAAGAAAGAAAAAAGAAAGAATTAAGAAAGAAGTAAGAAAGAAGTAAGAAAGAAGAAAAAAGAAGTTAGAAAGAAGTAAGAAAGAAGTAAGAAAGAAGTAAGAAAGAAGTAAGAAAGAAGTAAGAAGGAATGAAGAAAGAAGAAAGAAAGAAGTAAGAAAGAAGTAAGAAAGAAGTAAGAAAGAAAGAAGAAAAAAGTAAGAAAGAAGTAAGAAAGAAGTAAGAAAGAAGAAAGAAAGAAGTAAGAAAGAAGAAAGAAAGAAGAAAGAAGGAAGTAAGAAAGAAAGAAGTAAGAAAGAAGTAAGAAAGAAGTAAGAAAGAAGAAAGAAAGAAGAAAGAAAGAAAGAAGAAAGAATTAAGAAAGAAGTAAGAAAGAAGTAAGAAAGAAGTAAGAAAGAAGAAAGAAAGAAGCAAGAAAGAAGAAAGAAAGAAGTAAGAAAGATGTAAGAAAGAAGTAAGAAAGAAGAAAGAAAGAAGTAAGAAAGAACAAAGAAAGAAGTAAGAAAGAAGTAAGAAAGAAGTAAGAAAGAAGTAAGAAAGAAAGAAGAAAGAAGTAAGAAAGAAGTAAGAAAGAAGAAAGAAAGAAGCAAGAAAGAAGAAAGAAAGAAGTAAGAAAGAAATAAGAAAGAAGTTAGAAAGAAGTAAAAAAGAAGTAAGAAAGAAGTAAGAAGGAATGAAGTAAGAAGTAAGAAAGAAGTAAGAAAGAAGTAAGAAAGAAGAAAGAAAGAAGTAAGAAAGAAGAAAGAAAGAAGTAAGAAAGAAGTAAGAAAGAAGTAAGAAAGAAGTAAGAAAGAAAGAAGAAAGAAGTAAGAAAGAAGAAAGAAGAAATAAAGAAGAAAGAAAGAAGAAAGAAAGAAGTAAGAAAGAAGTTAGAAAGAAAGAAGTAAGAAAGAAGTAAGAAAGAAGTAAGAAAGAAGTTAGAAAGAAGTAAGAAAGAAGAAAGAAATAAGTACGAAAGACGTAAGAAAGAAGTAAGAAAGAAAGAAGAAAGAAGAAAGAAAGAAGTAAGAAAGAAGTATGAAAGAAGTAAGAAAGAAGAAAGAAAGAAGTAAGAAAGGAGTAAGAAAGAAGTAAGAAAGAAAGAAGTAAGAAAGAAGTAAGAAAGAAGTAAGAAAGAAGAAAGAAAGAAGTAAGAAGGAATGAAGAAAGAAATAAGAAAGAAGAAAGAAAGATGTAAGAAAGAAGTAAGAAAGAATTAAGAAAGAAGTAAGAAAGAAAGAAGAAAGAAGTAAGAAAGAAGTAAGAAAGAAGAAAGAAAGAAGTAAGAAAGAAGTACGAAATAAGTAAGAAAGAAGTAAGAAAGAAAGAAGAAAGAAAGACGTAAGAAAGAAGAAAGAAAGAAGTAAGAAAGAACTAAGAATGAAGAAAGAAAGAAGAAAGAAGAAAGAAAGAAGTAAGAAAGAAGTAAGAAAGAAGTAAGAAAGAAGAAAGAAAGAAGTAAGAAAGAAGAAAGAAAGAAGAAAGAAGGAAGTAAGAAAGAAAGAAGTAAGAAAGAAGTAAGAAAGAAGTAAGAAAGAAGAAAGAAAGAAGAAAGAAAGAAAGAAGAAAGAATTAAGAAAGAAGTAAGAAAGAAGAAAGAAAGAAGCAAGAAAGAAGAAAGAAAGAAGTAAGAAAGATGGAAGAAAGAAGTAAGAAAGAAGAAAGAAAGAAGTAAGAAAGAACAAAGAAAGAAGTAAGAAAGAAGTAAGAAAGAAGTAAGAAACAGGAAAGAAAGAAGTAAGAAAGAAGTAAGAAAGAAAGAAGTAAGAAAGAAGTAAGAAAGAAGTAAGAAAGAAGAAAAAAGAAGTTAGAAAGAAGTAAGAAAGAAGTAAGAAAGAAGTAAGAAAGAAGAAAGAAAGAAGAAAGAAAGAAAAAAGAAAGAAGTAAGAAAGAAGTAAGAAAGAAGTAAGAAAGGAGTAAGAAAGAAATAAGAAAGAAGTAAGAAAGAAGTAAGAAGGAATGAAAAAAGAAGAAAGTAAGAAGAAAGAAAGAAAGAAGAAAGAAGTAAGAAAGAAGTAAGAAAGAAGTAAGAAAGAAGTAAGAAAGAAGTATGAAAGAAGTAAGAAGGAATGAAGAAAGAAGTAAGAAAGAAGTAAGAAAGAAGAAAGAAAGAAGTAAGAAAGAAGTAAGAAAGAAAGAAAAAAGAAAGAATTAAGAAAGAAGTAAGAAAGAAGTAAGAAAGAAGAAAAAAGAAGTTAGAAAGAAGTAAGAAAGAAGTAAGAAGGAATGAAGAAAGAAGAAAGAAAGAAGTAAGAAAGAAGTAAGAAAGAAGTAAGAAAGAAAGAAGAAAAAAGTAAGGAAGAAGTAAGATAGAAGAAAGAAAGAAGTAAGAAAGAAGTAAGAAAGAAGTAAGAAAGAAGTAAGAAAGAAAGAAGAAAGAAGTAAGAAAGAAGAAACAAAGAAGTAAGAAAGAACTAAGAATGAAGAAAGAAAGAAGAAAGAAGAAAGAAAGAAGTAAGAAAGAAGTAAGAAAGAAGTAAGAAAGAAGTAAGAAAGAAAGAAGTAAGAAAGAAGTAAGAAAGAAAGAAGAAAGAAGTAAGAAAGAAGTAAGAAAGAAGTATGAAAAAAGTAAGAAAGAGGAAAGAAAGAAGTAAGAAAGAAGTACGAAAGAAGTAAGAAAGAAAGAAGAAAGAAAGAAGTAAGAAAGAAGAAACAAAGAAGTAAGAAAGAACTAAGAATGAAGAAAGAAAGAAGAAAGAAGAAAGAAAGAAGTAAGAAAGAAGTAAGAAAGAAGTAAGAAAGAAGTAAGAAAGAAAGAAGTAAGAAAGAAGTAAGAAAGAAAGAAGAAAGAAGTAAGAAAGAAGTAAGAAAGAAGTATGAAAAAAGTAAGAAAGAGGAAAGAAAGAAGTAAGAATGAAGTAAGAAAGAAGTAAGAAAGAAGTAAGAAAGAAAGAAGAAAGAAGTAAGAAAGAAGTAAGAAAGAAGAAAGAAAGAAGCAAGAAAGAAGAAAGAAAGAAGTAAGAAAGAAAGACGAAAGAAGTAAGAAAGAAGTAAAAAAGAAGTAAGAAAGAAGTAAGAAGGAATGAAGTAAGAAGTAAGGAAGAAGTAAGAAAGAAGTAAGAAAGAAGTAAGAAATAAGAAAGAAAGAAGTAAGAAAGAAGAAAGAAAGAAGTAAGAAAGAAGTAAGAAAGAAGTAAGAAAGAAGTAAGAAAGAAAGAAGAAAGAATTAAGAAAGAAGAAAGAAGAAATAAAGAAGAAAGAAAGAAGAAAGAAAGAAGTAAGAAAGAAGTTAGAAAGAAAGAAGTAAGAAAGAAGTAAGAAAGAAGTAAGAAAGAAGTTAGAAAGAAGTAAGAAAGAAGTAAGAAAGAAGTACGAAAGAAGTAAGAAAGAAGTAAGAAAGAAGAAAGAAGAAAGAAGTAAGAAAGAAGTAAGAAAGAAGCAAGAAAGAAGTAAGAAAGAAGTAAGAAAGAAGTAAGAAAGAAGTAAGAAAGAAGAAAGAAAGAAGTAAGAAGGAATGAAGAAAGAAGTAAGAAAGAAGAAAGAAAGATGTAAGAAAGAAGTAAGAAAGAATTAAGAAAGAAGTAAAAAAGAAAGAAGAAAGAAGTAAGAAAGAAGTAGAAAGAAGAAAGAAAGAAGTAAGAAAGAAGTACGAAAGAAGTAAGAAAGAAGTAAGAAAGAAAGAAGAAAGAAAGAAGTAAGAAAGAAGAAAGAAAGAAGTAAGAAAAAACTAAGAATGAAGAAAGAAAGAAGTAAGAAAGAAGAAAGAAAGAAGTAAGAAAGAAGTAAGAAAGAAGTAAGAAAGAAGTAAGAAAGAAGTAAGAAAGAAGTAAGAAAGAAAGAAGTAAGAAAGAAGTAAGAAAGAAAGAAGAAAGAAGTAAGAAAGAAGTAAGAAAGAAGTATGAAAAAAGTAAGAAAGAGGAAAGAAAGAAGTAAGAATGAAGTAAGAAAGAAGTAAGAAAGAAGTAAGAAAGAAGTAAGAAAGAAAGAAGAAAGAAGTAAGAAAGAAGTAAGAAAGAAGTAGGAAATAAGAAAGAAAGAAGTAAGAAACAAGAAAGAAAGAAGTAAGAAAGAAGTAAGAAAGAAAGAAGTAAGAAAGAAGTAAGAAAGAAGTAAGAAAGAAGAAAAAAGAAGTTAGAAGGAAGTAAGAAAGAAGTAAGAAAGAAGTAAGAAAGAAGTAAGAAAGAAGAAAGAATGAAGAAAGAAAGAAAAAAGAAAGAAGTAAGAAAGAAGTAAGACAGAAGTATGAAAGAAGTAAGAAGGAATGAAGAAAGAAGTAAGAAAGAAGTAAGAAAGAAGAAAGAAAGAAGTAAGAAAGAAGTAAGAAAGAAAGAAAAAAGAAAGAATTAAGAAAGAAGTAAGAAAGAAGTAAGAAAGAAGAAAAAAGAAGTTAGAAAGAAGTAAGAAAGAAGTAAGAAGAAATGAAGAAAGAAGAAAGAAAGAAGTAAGAAAGAAGTAAGAAAGAAGTAAGAAAGAAAGAAGAAAAAAGTAAGGAAGAAGTAAGAAAGAAGTAAGAAAGAAGAAAGAAAGAAGTAAGAAAGAAGAAAGAAAGAAGAAAGAAGGAAGTAAGAAAGAAAGAAGTAAGAAAGAAGAAAGAAGTAAGAAAGAAGTAAGAAAGAAGAAAAAAGAAGTTAGAAAGAAGTAAGAAAGAAGTAAGAAAGAAGTAAGAAAGAAGTAAGAAGGAATGAAGAAAGAAGTAAGAAAGAAGTAAGAAAGAAGTAAGAAAGAAGTAAGAAAGAAAGAAGAAAAAAGAAAGAAGTAAGAAAGAAGTAAGAAAGAAGAAAGAAAGAAGTAAGAAAGAAGAAAGAAAGAAGAAAGAAGGAAGTAAGAAAGAAGTAAGAAAGAAGTAAGAAAGAAGAAAAAAGAAGTAAGAAAGAAGTAAGAAAAAAGTAAGAAAGAAGAAAGAAAGAAGAAAGAAAGAAAGAAGAAAAAATTAAGAAAGAAGTAAGAAAGAAGTAAGAAAGAAGTAAGATATAAGTAAGAAAGAAGTAAGAAGGAATGAAGAAAGAAGTAAGAAAGAAGTAAGAAAGAAGAAAGAAAGAAGTAAGAAAGAAGAAAGAAAGAAGTAAGAAAGAAGTAAGAAAGAAGTAAGAAAGAAGTAAGAAAGAAGTAAGAAAGAAAGAAGAAAGAAGTAAGAAAGAAGTAAGAAAGAAGAAAGAAAGAAGAAAGAAAGAAGTAAGAAAGAAGTAAGAAAGAAGTAAGAAAGAAGTAAGAAAGAAAGAAGAAAGAAGTAAGAAAGAAGTAAGAAAGAAGTCAGAAGGAATGAAGAAAGAAGAAAGAAAGAAGTAAGAAAGAAGTAAGAAAGAAGTAAGAAAGAAAGAAGAAAAAAGAAAGAAGTAAGAAAGAAGTAAGAAAGGAGTAAGAAAGAAGTAAGAAAGAAGAAAGAAAGAAGTAAGAAGGAATGAAGAAAGAAGAAAGAAATAAGAAAGAAAGAAAGAAGAAAGAAGTAAGAAAGAAGTAAGAAAGAAGTAAGAAAGAAGTAAGAAAGAAGTAAGAAAGAAGTATGAAAGAAGTAAGAAGGAATGAAGAAAGAAGTAAGAAAGAAGTAAGAAAGAAGAAAGAAAGAAGTAAGAAAGAAGTAAGAAAGAAAGAAAAAAGAAAGAATTAAGAAAGAAGTAAGAAAGAAGTAAGAAAGAAGAAAAAAGAAGTTAGAAAGAAGTAAGAAAGAAGTAAGAAAGAAGTAAGAAAGAAGTAAGAAAGAAGTAAGAAGGAATGAAGAAAGAAGAAAGAAAGAAGTAAGAAAGAAGTAAGAAAGAAGTAAGAAAGAAAGAAGAAAAAAGTAAGAAAGAAGAAAGAAAGAAGAAAGAAGGAAGTAAGAAAGAAAGAAGTAAGAAAGAAGTAAGAAAGAAGTAAGAAAGAAGAAAGAAAGAAGAAAGAAAGAAAGAAGAAAGAATTAAGAAAGAAGTAAGAAAGTAGTAAGAAAGAAGTAAGAAAGAAGAAAGAAAGAAGCAAGAAAGAAGAAAGAAAGAAGTAGGAAAGAAGTAAGAAAGAAGTAAGAAAGAAGAAAGAAAGAAGTAAGACAGAACAAAGAAAGAAGTAAGAAAGAAGTAAGAAAGAAGTAAGAAACAAGTAAGAAAGAAAGAAGAAAGAAGTAAGAAAGAAGTAAGAAAGAAGAAAGAAAGAAGCAAGAAAGAAGAAAGAAAGAAGTAAGAAAGAAATAAGAAAGAAGTTAGAAAGAAGTAAAAAAGAAGTAAGAAAGAAGTAAGAAGGAATGAAGTAAGAAGTAAGAAAGAAGTAAGAAAGAAGTAAGAAAGAAGAAAGAAAGAAGTAAGAAAGAAGAAAGAAAGAAGTAAGAAAGAAGTAAGAAAGAAGTAAGAAAGAAGTAAGAAAGAAAAAAGAAAGAAGTAAGAAAGAAGAAAGAAGAAATAAAGAAGAAAGAAAGAAGAAAGAAAGAAGTAAGAAAGAAGTTAGAAAGAAAGAAGTAAGAAAGAAGTAAGAAAGAAGTAAGAAAGAAGTTAGAAAGAAGTAAGAAAGAAGAAAGAAATAAGTACGAAAGACGTAAGAAAGAAGTAAGAAAGAAAGAAGAAAGAAGAAAGAAAGAAGTAAGAAAGAAGTATGAAAGAAGTAAGAAAGAAGAAAGAAAGAAGTAAGAAAGAAGTAAGAAAGAAGTAAGAAAGAAAGAAGTAAGAAAGAAGTAAGAAGGAATGAAGAAAGAAGTAAGAAAGAAGAAAGAAAGATGTAAGAAAGAAGTAAGAAAGAATTAAGAAAGAAGTAAGAAAGAAAGAAGAAAGAAGTAAGAAAGAAGTAAGAAAGAAGAAAGAAAGAAGTAAGAAAGAAGTACGAAAGAAGTAAGAAAGAAGTAAGAAAGAAAGAAGAAAGAAAGACGTAAGAAAGAAGAAAGAAAGAAGTAAGAAAGAACTAAGAATGAAGAAAGAAAGAAGAAAGAAGAAAGAAAGAAGTAAGAAAGAAGTAAGAAAGAAGTAAGAAAGAAGTAAGAAAGAAGTAAGAAAGAAGTAAGAAAGAAGTAAGAAAGAGAGAAGTAAGAAAGAATTAAGAAAGAAAGAAGAAAGAAGTAAGAAAGAAGTAAGAAAGAAGTATGAAAAAAGTAAGAAAGAGGAAAGAAAGAAGTAAGAATGAAAGAAGAAAGAAGTAAGAAAGAAGTAAGAAAGAAGTAAGAAAGAAAGAAGAAAGAAGTAAGAAAGAAGTAAGAAAGAAGTAGGAAATAAGAAAGAAAGAAGTAAGAAACAGGAAAGAAAGAAGTAAGAAAGAAGTAAGAAAGAAAGAAGTAAGAAAGAAGTAAGAAAGAAGTAAGAAAGAAGAAAAAAGAAGTTAGAAAGTAGTAAGAAAGAAGTAAGAAAGAAGTAAGAAAGAAGAAAGAAAGAAGAAAGAAAGAAAAAAGAAAGAAGTAAGAAAGAAGTAAGAAAGAAGTAAGAAAGGAGTAAGAAAGAAATAAGAAAGAAGTAAGAAAGAAGTAAGAAGGAATGAAAAAGAAGAAAGAAAGAAGAAAGAAAGAAAGAAGAAAGAAGTAAGAAAGAAGTAAGAAAGAAGTAAGAAAGAAGTAAGAAAGAAGTATGAAAGAAGTAAGAAAGAATGAAGAAAGAAGTAAGAAAGAAGTAAGAAAGAAGAAAGAAAGAAGTAAGAAAGAAGTAAGAAAGAAAGAAAAAAGAAAGAATTAAGAAAGAAGTAAGAAAGAAGTAAGAAAGAAGAAAAAAGAAGTTAGAAAGCAGTAAGAAAGAAGTAAGAAGGAATGAAGAAAGAAGAAAGAAAAAAGTAAGAAAGAAGTAAGAAAGAAGTAAGAAAGAAAGAAGAAAAAAGTAAGGAAGAAGTAAGATAGAAGAAAGAAAGAAGTAAGAAAGAAGTAAGAAAGAAGTAAGAAAGAAGTAAGAAAGAAAGAAGAAAGAAGTAAGAAAGAAGAAAGAAGAAATAAAGAAGAAAGAAAGAAGAAAGAAAGAAGTAAGAAAGAAGTTAGAAAGAAAGAAGTAAGAGAGAAGTAAGAAAGAAGTAAGAAAGAAGTTAGAAAGAAGTAAGAAAGAAGAAAGAAATAAGTACGAAAGAAGTAAGAAAGAAGTAAGAAAGAAAGAAGAAAGAAGAAAGAAAGAAGTAAGAAGGAATGAAGAAAGAAGTAAGAAAGAAGAAAGAAAGATGTAAGAAAGAAGTAAGAAAGAATTAAGAAAGAAGTAAGAAAGAAAGAAGAAAGAAGTAAGAAAGAAGTAAGAAAGAAGAAAGAAAGAAGTAAGAAAGAAGTACGAAAGAAGTAAGAAAGAAGTAAGAAAGAAAGAAGAAAGAAAGAAGTAAGAAAGAAGAAAGAAAGAAGTAAGAAAGAACTAAGAATGAAGAAAGAAAGAAGAAAGAAGAAAGAAAGAAGTAAGAAAGAAGTAAGAAAGAAGTAAGAAAGAAGTAAGAAAGAAGTAAGAAAGAACAAAGAAAGAAGTAAGAAAGAAGTAAGAAAGAAGTAAGAAAGAAGTAAGAAAGAAAGAAGAAAGAAGTAAGAAAGAAGTAAGAAAGAAGAAAGAAAGAAGCAAGAAAGAAGAAAGAAAGAAGTAAGAAAGAAATAAGAAAGAAGTTAGAAAGAAGTAAAAAAGAAGTAAGAAAGAAGTAAGAAGGAATGAAGTAAGAAGTAAGAAAGAAGTAAGAAAGAAGTAAGAAAGAAGAAAGAAAGAAGTAAGAAAGAAGAAAGAAAGAAGTAAGAAAGAAGTAAGAAAGAAGTAAGAAAGAAGTAAGAAAGAAAGAAGAAAGAAGTAAGAAAGAAGAAAGAAGAAATAAAGAAGAAAGAAAGAAGAAAGAAAGAAGTAAGAAAGAAGTTAGAAAGAAAGAAGTAAGAAAGAAGTAAGAAAGAAGTAAGAAAGAAGTTAGAAAGAAGTAAGAAAGAAGAAAGAAATAAGTACGAAAGACGTAAGAAAGAAGTAAGAAAGAAAGAAGAAAGAAGAAAGAAAGAAGTAAGAAAGAAGTATGAAAGAAGTAAGAAAGAAGAAAGAAAGAAGTAAGAAAGAAGTAAGAAAGAAGTAAGAAAGAAAGAAGTAAGAAAGGAGTAAGAAAGAAGTAAGAAAGAAGAAAGAAAGAAGTAAGAAGGAATGAAGAAAGAAGAAAGAAATAAGAAAGAAAGAAAGAAGAAAGAAGTAAGAAAGAAGTAAGAAAGAAGTAAGAAAGAAGTAAGAAAGAAGTAAGAAAGAAGTATGAAAGAAGTAAGAAGGAATGAAGAAAGAAGTAAGAAAGAAGTAAGAAAGAAGAAAGAAAGAAGTAAGAAAGAAGTAAGAAAGAAAGAAAAAAGAAAGAATTAAGAAAGAAGTAAGAAAGAAGTAAGAAAGAAGAAAAAAGAAGTTAGAACGAAGTAAGAAAGAAGTAAGAAAGAAGTAAGAAAGAAGTAAGAAAGAAGTAAGAAGGAATGAAGAAAGAAGAAAGAAAGAAGTAAGAAAGAAGTAAGAAAGAAGTAAGAAAGAAAGAAGAAAAAAGTAAGAAAGAAGTAAGAAAGAAGTAAGAAAGAAGAAAGAAAGAAGTAAGAAAGAAGAAAGAAAGAAGAAAGAAGGAAGTAAGAAAGAAAGAAGTAAGAAAGAAGTAAGAAAGAAGTAAGAAAGAAGAAAGAAAGAAGAAAGAAAGAAAGAAGAAAGAATTAAGAAAGAAGTAAGAAAGAAGTAAGAAAGAAGTAAGAAAGAAGAAAGAAAGAAGCAAGAAAGAAGAAAGAAAGAAGTAAGAAAGATGTAAGAAAGAAGTAAGAAAGAAGAAAGAAAGAAGTAAGAAAGAACAAAGAAAGAAGTAAGAAAGAAGTAAGAAAGAAGTAAGAAAGAAGTAAGAAAGAAAGAAGAAAGAAGTAAGAAAGAAGTAAGAAAGAAGAAAGAAATAAGCAAGAAAGAAGAAAGAAAGAAGTAAGAAAGAAATAAGAAAGAAGTTAGAAAGAAGTAAAAAAGAAGTAAGAAAGAAGTAAGAAGGAATGAAGTAAGAAGTAAGAAAGAAGTAAGAAAGAAGTAAGAAAGAAGAAAGAAAGAAGTAAGAAAGAAGAAAGAAAGAAGTAAGAAAGAAGTAAGAAAGAAGTAAGAAAGAAGTAAGAAAGAAAGAAGAAAGAAGTAAGAAAGAAGAAAGAAGAAATAAAGAAGAAAGAAAGAAGAAAGAAAGAAGTAAGAAAGAAGTTAGAAAGAAAGAAGTAAGAAAGAAGTAAGAAAGAAGTAAGAAAGAAGTTAGAAAGAAGTAAGAAAGAAGAAAGAAATAAGTACGAAAGACGTAAGAAAGAAGTAAGAAAGAAAGAAGAAAGAAGAAAGAAAGAAGTAAGAAAGAAGTATGAAAGAAGTAAGAAAGAAGAAAGAAAGAAGTAAGAAAGAAGTAAGAAAGAAGTAAGAAAGAAAGAAGTAAGAAAGAAGTAAGAAAGAAGTAAGAAAGAAGAAAGAAAGAAGTAAGAAGGAATGAAGAAAGAAATAAGAAAGAAGAAAGAAAGATGTAAGAAAGAAGTAAGAAAGAATTAAGAAAGAAGTAAGAAAGAAAGAAGAAAGAAGTAAGAAAGAAGTAAGAAAGAAGAAAGAAAGAAGTAAGAAAGAAGTACGAAATAAGTAAGAAAGAAGTAAGAAAGAAAGAAGAAAGAAAGACGTAAGAAAGAAGAAAGAAAGAAGTAAGAAAGAACTAAGAATGAAGAAAGAAAGAAGAAAGAAGAAAGAAAGAAGTAAGAAAGAAGTAAGAAAGAAGTAAGAAAGAAGAAAGAAAGAAGTAAGAAAGAAGAAAGAAAGAAGAAAGAAGGAAGTAAGAAAGAAAGAAGTAAGAAAGAAGTAAGAAAGAAGTAAGAAAGAAGAAAGAAAGAAGAAAGAAAGAAAGAAGAAAGAATTAAGAAAGAAGTAAGAAAGAAGTAAGAAAGAAGTAAGAAAGAAGAAAGAAAGAAGCAAGAAAGAAGAAAGAAAGAAGTAAGAAAGATGTAAGAAAGAAGTAAGAAAGAAGAAAGAAAGAAGTAAGAAAGAACAAAGAAAGAAGTAAGAAAGAAGTAAGAAAGAAGTAAGAAAGAAGTAAGAAAGAAAGAAGAAAGAAGTAAGAAAGAAGTAAGAGAGAAGAAAGAAAGAAGCAAGAAAGAAGAAAGAAAGAAGTAAGAAAGAAATAAGAAAGAAGTTAGAAAGAAGTAAAAAAGAAGTAAGAAAGAAGTAAGAAGGAATGAAGTAAGAAGTAAGAAAGAAGTAAGAAAGAAGTAAGAAAGAAGAAAGAAAGAAGTAAGAAAGAAGAAAGAAAGAAGTAAGAAAGAAGTAAGAAAGAAGTAAGAAAGAAGTAAGAAAGAAAGAAGAAAGAAGTAAGAAAGAAGAAAGAAGAAATAAAGAAGAAAGAAAGAAGAAAGAAAGAAGTAAGAAAGAAGTTAGAAAGAAAGAAGTAAGAAAGAAGTAATAAAGAAGTAAGAAAGAAGTTAGAAAGAAGTAAGAAAGAAGAAAGAAATAAGTACGAAAGACGTAAGAAAGAAGTAAGAAAGAAAGAAGAAAGAAGAAAGAAAGAAGTAAGAAAGAAGTATGAAAGAAGTAAGAAAGAAGAAAGAAAGAAGTAAGAAAGAAGTAAGAAAGAAGTAAGAAAGAAAGAAGTAAGAAAGAAGTAAGAAAGAAGTAAGAAAGAAGTAAGAAAGAAGAAAGAAAGAAGTAAGAAGGAATGAAGAAAGAAGTAAGAAAGAAGAAAGAAAGATGTAAGAAAGAAGTAAGAAAGAATTAAGAAAGAAGTAAGAAAGAAAGAAGAAAGAAGTAAGAAAGAAGTAAGAAAGAAGAAAGAAAGAAGTAAGAAAGAAGTACGAAAGAAGTAAGAAAGAAGTAAGAAAGAAAGAAGAAAGAAAGACGTAAGAAAGAAGAAAGAAAGAAGTAAGAAAGAACTAAGAATGAAGAAAGAAAGAAGAAAGAAGAAAGAAAGAAGTAAGAAAGAAGTAAGAAAGAAGTAAGAAAGAAGTAAGAAAGAAGTAAGAAAGAAGTAAGAAAGAAGTAAGAAAGAGAGAAGTAAGAAATAATTAAGAAAGAAAGAAGAAAGAAGTAAGAAAGAAGTAAGAAAGAAGTATGAAAAAAGTAAGAAAGAGGAAAGAAAGAAGTAAGAATGAAAGAAGAAAGAAGTAAGAAAGAAGTAAGAAAGAAGTAAGAAAGAAGTAAGAAACAGGAAAGAAAGAAGTAAGAAAGAAGTAAGAAAGAAAGAAGTAAGAAAGAAGTAAGAAAGAAGTAAGAAAGAAGAAAAAAGAAGTTAGAAAGAAGTAAGAAAGAAGTAAGAAAGAAGTAAGAAAGAAGAAAGAAAGAAGAAAGAAAGAAAAAAGAAAGAAGTAAGAAAGAAGTAAGAAAGAAGTAAGAAAGGAGTAAGAAAGAAATAAGAAAGAAGTAAGAAAGAAGTAAGAAGGAATGAAAAAAGAAGAAAGTAAGAAGAAAGAAAGAAAGAAGAAAGAAGTAAGAAAGAAGTAAGAAAGAAGTAAGAAAGAAGTAAGAAAGAAGTATGAAAGAAGTAAGAAGGAATGAAGAAAGAAGTAAGAAAGAAGTAAGAAAGAAGAAAGAAAGAAGTAAGAAAGAAGTAAGAAAGAAAGAAAAAAGAAAGAATTAAGAAAGAAGTAAGAAAGAAGTAAGAAAGAAGAAAAAAGAAGTTAGAAAGAAGTAAGAAAGAAGTAAGAAGGAATGAAGAAAGAAGAAAGAAAGAAGTAAGAAAGAAGTAAGAAAGAAGTAAGAAAGAAAGAAGAAAAAAGTAAGGAAGAAGTAAGATAGAAGAAAGAAAGAAGTAAGAAAGAAGTAAGAAAGAAGTAAGAAAGAAGTAAGAAAGAAAGAAGAAAGAAGTAAGAAAGAAGAAACAAAGAAGTAAGAAAGAACTAAGAATGAAGAAAGAAAGAAGAAAGAAGAAAGAAAGAAGTAAGAAAGAAGTAAGAAAGAAGTAAGAAAGAAGTAAGAAAGAAAGAAGTAAGAAAGAAGTAAGAAAGAAAGAAGAAAGAAGTAAGAAAGAAGTAAGAAAGAAGTATGAAAAAAGTAAGAAAGAGGAAAGAAAGAAGTAAGAAAGAAGTACGAAAGAAGTAAGAAAGAAAGAAGAAAGAAAGAAGTAAGAAAGAAGAAACAAAGAAGTAAGAAAGAACTAAGAATGAAGAAAGAAAGAAGAAAGAAGAAAGAAAGAAGTAAGAAAGAAGTAAGAAAGAAGTAAGAAAGAAGTAAGAAAGAAAGAAGTAAGAAAGAAGTAAGAAAGAAAGAAGAAAGAAGTAAGAAAGAAGTAAGAAAGAAGTATGAAAAAAGTAAGAAAGAGGAAAGAAAGAAGTAAGAATGAAGTAAGAAAGAAGTAAGAAAGAAGTAAGAAAGAAAGAAGAAAGAAGTAAGAAAGAAGTAAGAAAGAAGAAAGAAAGAAGCAAGAAAGAAGAAAGAAAGAAGTAAGAAAGAAAGACGAAAGAAGTAAGAAAGAAGTAAAAAAGAAGTAAGAAAGAAGTAAGAAGGAATGAAGTAAGAAGTAAGGAAGAAGTAAGAAAGAAGTAAGAAAGAAGTAAGAAAGAAGAAAGAAAGAAGTAAGAAAGAAGAAAGAAAGAAGTAAGAAAGAAGTAAGAAAGAAGTAAGAAAGAAGTAAGAAAGAAAGAAGAAAGAATTAAGAAAGAAGAAAGAAGAAATAAAGAAGAAAGAAAGAAGAAAGAAAGAAGTAAGAAAGAAGTTAGAAAGAAAGAAGTAAGAAAGAAGTAAGAAAGAAGTAAGAAAGAAGTTAGAAAGAAGTAAGAAAGAAGTAAGAAAGAAGTACGAAAGAAGTAAGAAAGAAGTAAGAAAGAAGAAAGAAGAAAGAAGTAAGAAAGAAGTAAGAAAGAAGCAAGAAAGAAGTAAGAAAGAAGTAAGAAAGAAGTAAGAAAGAAGTAAGAAAGAAGAAAGAAAGAAGTAAGAAGGAATGAAGAAAGAAGTAAGAAAGAAGAAAGAAAGATGTAAGAAAGAAGTAAGAAAGAATTAAGAAAGAAGTAAAAAAGAAAGAAGAAAGAAGTAAGAAAGAAGTAGAAAGAAGAAAGAAAGAAGTAAGAAAGAAGTACGAAAGAAGTAAGAAAGAAGTAAGAAAGAAAGAAGAAAGAAAGAAGTAAGAAAGAAGAAAGAAAGAAGTAAGAAAAAACTAAGAATGAAGAAAGAAAGAAGTAAGAAAGAAGAAAGAAAGAAGTAAGAAAGAAGTAAGAAAGAAGTAAGAAAGAAGTAAGAAAGAAGTAAGAAAGAAGTAAGAAAGAAAGAAGTAAGAAAGAAGTAAGAAAGAAAGAAGAAAGAAGTAAGAAAGAAGTAAGAAAGAAGTATGAAAAAAGTAAGAAAGAGGAAAGAAAGAAGTAAGAATGAAGTAAGAAAGAAGTAAGAAAGAAGTAAGAAAGAAGTAAGAAAGAAAGAAGAAAGAAGTAAGAAAGAAGTAAGAAAGAAGTAGGAAATAAGAAAGAAAGAAGTAAGAAACAAGAAAGAAAGAAGTAAGAAAGAAGTAAGAAAGAAAGAAGTAAGAAAGAAGTAAGAAAGAAGTAAGAAAGAAGAAAAAAGAAGTTAGAAGGAAGTAAGAAAGAAGTAAGAAAGAAGTAAGAAAGAAGTAAGAAAGAAGAAAGAATGAAGAAAGAAAGAAAAAAGAAAGAAGTAAGAAAGAAGTAAGACAGAAGTATGAAAGAAGTAAGAAGGAATGAAGAAAGAAGTAAGAAAGAAGTAAGAAAGAAGAAAGAAAGAAGTAAGAAAGAAGTAAGAAAGAAAGAAAAAAGAAAGAATTAAGAAAGAAGTAAGAAAGAAGTAAGAAAGAAGAAAAAAGAAGTTAGAAAGAAGTAAGAAAGAAGTAAGAAGAAATGAAGAAAGAAGAAAGAAAGAAGTAAGAAAGAAGTAAGAAAGAAGTAAGAAAGAAAGAAGAAAAAAGTAAGGAAGAAGTAAGAAAGAAGTAAGAAAGAAGAAAGAAAGAAGTAAGAAAGAAGAAAGAAAGAAGAAAGAAGGAAGTAAGAAAGAAAGAAGTAAGAAAGAAGAAAGAAGTAAGAAAGAAGTAAGAAAGAAGAAAAAAGAAGTTAGAAAGAAGTAAGAAAGAAGTAAGAAAGAAGTAAGAAAGAAGTAAGAAGGAATGAAGAAAGAAGAAAGAAAGAAGTAAGAAAGAAGTAAGAAAGAAGTAAGAAAGAAAGAAGAAAAAAGAAAGAAGTAAGAAAGAAGTAAGAAAGAAGAAAGAAAGAAGTAAGAAAGAAGAAAGAAAGAAGAAAGAAGGAAGTAAGAAAGAAAGAAGTAAGAAAGAAGTAAGAAAAAAGTAAGAAAGAAGAAAGAAAGAAGAAAGAAAGAAAGAAGAAAAAATTAAGAAAGAAGTAAGAAAGAAGTAAGAAAGAAGTCAGAAGGAATGAAGAAAGAAGAAAGAAAGAAGTAAGAAAGAAGTAAGAAAGAAGTAAGAAAGAAAGAAGAAAAAAGAAAGAAGTAAGAAAGAAGTAAGAAAGGAGTAAGAAAGAAGTAAGAAAGAAGAAAGAAAGAAGTAAGAAGGAATGAAGAAAGAAGAAAGAAATAAGAAAGAAAGAAAGAAGAAAGAAGTAAGAAAGAAGTAAGAAAGAAGTAAGAAAGAAGTAAGAAAGAAGTAAGAAAGAAGTATGAAAGAAGTAAGAAGGAATGAAGAAAGAAGTAAGAAAGAAGTAAGAAAGAAGAAAGAAAGAAGTAAGAAAAAAGTAAGAAAGAAGAAAGAAAGAAGAAAGAAAGAAAGAAGAAAAAATTAAGAAAGAAGTAAGAAAGAAGTAAGAAAGAAGTAAGATATAAGTAAGAAAGAAGTAAGAAGGAATGAAGAAAGAAGTAAGAAAGAAGTAAGAAAGAAGAAAGAAAGAAGTAAGAAAGAAGAAAGAAAGAAGTAAGAAAGAAGTAAGAAAGAAGTAAGAAAGAAGTAAGAAAGAAGTAAGAAAGAAAGAAGAAAGAAGTAAGAAAGAAGTAAGAAAGAAGAAAGAAAGAAGAAAGAAAGAAGTAAGAAAGAAGTAAGAAAGAAGTAAGAAAGAAGTAAGAAAGAAAGAAGAAAGAAGTAAAAGAAGTAAGAAAGAAGTCAGAAGGAATGAAGAAAGAAGAAAGAAAGAAGTAAGAAAGAAGTAAGAAAGAAGTAAGAAAGAAAGAAGAAAAAAGAAAGAAGTAAGAAAGAAGTAAGAAAGGAGTAAGAAAGAAGTAAGAAAGAAGAAAGAAAGAAGTAAGAAGGAATGAAGAAAGAAGAAAGAAATAAGAAAGAAAGAAAGAAGAAAGAAGTAAGAAAGAAGTAAGAAAGAAGTAAGAAAGAAGTAAGAAAGAAGTAAGAAAGAAGTATGAAAGAAGTAAGAAGGAATGAAGAAAGAAGTAAGAAAGAAGTAAGAAAGAAGAAAGAAAGAAGTAAGAAAGAAGTAAGAAAGAAAGAAAAAAGAAAGAATTAAGAAAGAAGTAAGAAAGAAGTAAGAAAGAAGAAAAAAGAAGTTAGAAAGAAGTAAGAAAGAAGTAAGAAAGAAGTAAGAAAGAAGTAAGAAAGAAGTAAGAAGGAATGAAGAAAGAAGAAAGAAAGAAGTAAGAAAGAAGTAAGAAAGAAGTAAGAAAGAAAGAAGAAAAAAGTAAGAAAGAAGTAAGAAAGAAGTAAGAAAGAAGAAAGAAAGAAGTAAGAAAGAAGAAAGAAAGAAGAAAGAAGGAAGTAAGAAAGAAAGAAGTAAGAAAGAAGTAAGAAAGAAGTAAGAAAGAAGAAAGAAAGAAGAAAGAAAGAAAGAAGAAAGAATTAAGAAAGAAGTAAGAAAGAAGTAAGAAAGAAGAAAGAAAGAAGCAAGAAAGAAGAAAGAAAGAAGTAGGAAAGAAGTAAGAAAGAAGTAAGAAAGAAGAAAGAAAGAAGTAAGACAGAACAAAGAAAGAAGTAAGAAAGAAGTAAGAAAGAAGTAAGAAACAAGTAAGAAAGAAAGAAGAAAGAAGTAAGAAAGAAGTAAGAAAGAAGAAAGAAAGAAGCAAGAAAGAAGAAAGAAAGAAGTAAGAAAGAAATAAGAAAGAAGTTAGAAAGAAGTAAAAAAGAAGTAAGAAAGAAGTAAGAAGGAATGAAGTAAGAAGTAAGAAAGAAGTAAGAAAGAAGTAAGAAAGAAGAAAGAAAGAAGTAAGAAAGAAGAAAGAAAGAAGTAAGAAAGAAGTAAGAAAGAAGTAAGAAAGAAGTAAGAAAGAAAGAAGAAAGAAGTAAGAAAGAAGAAAGAAGAAATAAAGAAGAAAGAAAGAAGAAAGAAAGAAGTAAGAAAGAAGTTAGAAAGAAAGAAGTAAGAAAGAAGTAAGAAAGAAGTAAGAAAGAAGTTAGAAAGAAGTAAGAAAGAAGAAAGAAATAAGTACGAAAGACGTAAGAAAGAAGTAAGAAAGAAAGAAGAAAGAAGAAAGAAAGAAGTAAGAAAGAAGTATGAAAGAAGTAAGAAAGAAGAAAGAAAGAAGTAAGAAAGAAGTAAGAAAGAAGTAAGAAAGAAAGAAGTAAGAAAGAAGTAAGAAGGAATGAAGAAAGAAGTAAGAAAGAAGAAAGAAAGATGTAAGAAAGAAGTAAGAAAGAATTAAGAAAGAAGTAAGAAAGAAAGAAGAAAGAAGTAAGAAAGAAGTAAGAAAGAAGAAAGAAAGAAGTAAGAAAGAAGTACGAAAGAAGTAAGAAAGAAGTAAGAAAGAAAGAAGAAAGAAAGACGTAAGAAAGAAGAAAGAAAGAAGTAAGAAAGAACTAAGAATGAAGAAAGAAAGAAGAAAGAAGAAAGAAAGAAGTAAGAAAGAAGTAAGAAAGAAGTAAGAAAGAAGTAAGAAAGAAGTAAGAAAGAAGTAAGAAAGAAGTAAGAAAGAGAGAAGTAAGAAAGAATTAAGAAAGAAAGAAGAAAGAAGTAAGAAAGAAGTAAGAAAGAAGTATGAAAAAAGTAAGAAAGAGGAAAGAAAGAAGTAAGAATGAAAGAAGAAAGAAGTAAGAAAGAAGTAAGAAAGAAGTAAGAAAGAAAGAAGAAAGAAGTAAGAAAGAAGTAAGAAAGAAGTAGGAAATAAGAAAGAAAGAAGTAAGAAACAGGAAAGAAAGAAGTAAGAAAGAAGTAAGAAAGAAAGAAGTAAGAAAGAAGTAAGAAAGAAGTAAGAAAGAAGAAAAAAGAAGTTAGAAAGTAGTAAGAAAGAAGTAAGAAAGAAGTAAGAAAGAAGAAAGAAAGAAGAAAGAAAGAAAAAAGAAAGAAGTAAGAAAGAAGTAAGAAAGAAGTAAGAAAGGAGTAAGAAAGAAATAAGAAAGAAGTAAGAAAGAAGTAAGAAGGAATGAAAAAGAAGAAAGAAAGAAGAAAGAAAGAAAGAAGAAAGAAGTAAGAAAGAAGTAAGAAAGAAGTAAGAAAGAAGTAAGAAAGAAGTATGAAAGAAGTAAGAAAGAATGAAGAAAGAAGTAAGAAAGAAGTAAGAAAGAAGAAAGAAAGAAGTAAGAAAGAAGTAAGAAAGAAAGAAAAAGAAAGAATTAAGAAAGAAGTAAGAAAGAAGTAAGAAAGAAGAAAAAAGAAGTTAGAAAGCAGTAAGAAAGAAGTAAGAAGGAATGAAGAAAGAAGAAAGAAAAAAGTAAGAAAGAAGTAAGAAAGAAGTAAGAAAGAAAGAAGAAAAAGTAAGGAAGAAGTAAGATAGAAGAAAGAAAGAAGTAAGAAAGAAGTAAGAAAGAAGTAAGAAAGAAGTAAGAAAGAAAGAAGAAAGAAGTAAGAAAGAAGAAAGAAGAAATAAAGAAGAAAGAAAGAAGAAAGAAAGAAGTAAGAAAGAAGTTAGAAAGAAAGAAGTAAGAGAGAAGTAAGAAAGAAGTAAGAAAGAAGTTAGAAAGAAGTAAGAAAGAAGAAAGAAATAAGTACGAAAGAAGTAAGAAAGAAGTAAGAAAGAAAGAAGAAAGAAGAAAGAAAGAAGTAAGAAGGAATGAAGAAAGAAGTAAGAAAGAAGAAAGAAAGATGTAAGAAAGAAGTAAGAAAGAATTAAGAAAGAAGTAAGAAAGAAAGAAGAAAGAAGTAAGAAAGAAGTAAGAAAGAAGAAAGAAAGAAGTAAGAAAGAAGTACGAAAGAAGTAAGAAAGAAGTAAGAAAGAAAGAAGAAAGAAAGAAGTAAGAAAGAAGAAAGAAAGAAGTAAGAAAGAACTAAGAATGAAGAAAGAAAGAAGAAAGAAGAAAGAAAGAAGTAAGAAAGAAGTAAGAAAGAAGTAAGAAAGAAGTAAGAAAGAAGTAAGAAAGAAGTAAGAAAGAAAGAAGTAAGAAAGAAGTAAGAAAGAAAGAAGAAAGAAGTAAGAAAGAAGTAAGAAAGAAGTATGAAAAAAGTAAGAAAGAGGAAAGAAAGAAGTAAGAATGAAGTAAGAAAGAAGTAAGAAAGAAGTAAGAAAGAAGTAAGAAAGAAAGAAGAAAGAAGTAAGAAAGAAGTAAGAAAGAAGAAAGAAAGAAGCAAGAAAGAAGAAAGAAAGAAGTAAGAAAGAAAGAAGAAAGAAGTAAGAAAGAAGTAAAAAAGAAGTAAGAAAGAAGTAAGAAGGAATGAAGTAAGAAGTAAGGAAGAAGTAAGAAAGAAGTAAGAAAGAAGTAAGAAAGAAGAAAGAAAGAAGTAAGAAAGAAGAAAGAAAGAAGTAAGAAAGAAGTAAGAAAGAAGTAAGAAAGAAGTAAGAAAGAAAGAAGAAAGAAGTAAGAAAGAAGAAAGAAGAAATAAAGAAGAAAGAAAGAAGAAAGAAAGAAGTAAGAAAGAAGTTAGAAAGAAAGAAGTAAGAAAGAAGTAAGAAAGAAGTAAGAAAGAAGTTAGAAAGAAGTAAGAAAGAAGTAAGAAAGAAGTACGAAAGAAGTAAGAAAGAAGTAAGAAAGAAGAAAGAAGAAAGAAGAAAGAAAGAAGTAAGAAAGAAGTAAGAAAGAAGCAAGAAAGAAGTAAGAAAGAAGTAAGAAAGAAGTAAGAAAGAAGTAAGAAAGAAGAAAGAATAAGAAAGAAGTAAGAAAGAAGTATGAAAGAAGTAAGAAAGAAGAAACAAAGAAGTAAGAAAGAAGTAAGAAAGAAGTAAGAAAGAAAGAAGTAAGAAAGAAGTAAGAAAGAAGTAAGAAAGAAGTAAGAAAGAAGTAGAAAAGAAGAAAGAAAGAAGTAAGAAGGAATGAAGAAAGAAGTAAGAAAGAAGAAAGAAAGATGTAAGAAAGAAGTAAGAAAGAATTAAGAAAGAAGTAAAAAAGAAAGAAGAAAGAAGTAAGAAAGAAGTAAGAAAGAAGAAAGAAAGAAGTAAGAAAGAAGTACGAAAGAAGTAAGAAAGAAGTAAGAAAGAAAGAAGAAAGAAAGAAGTAAGAAAGAAGAAAGAAAGAAGTAAGAAAAAACTAAGAATGAAGAAAGAAAGAAGTAAGAAAGAAGAAAGAAAGAAGTAAGAAAGAAGTAAGAAAGAAGTAAGAAAGAAGTAAGAAAGAAGTAAGAAAGAAGTAAGAAAGAAAGAAGTAAGAAAGAAGTAAGAAAGAAAGAAGAAAGAAGTAAGAAAGAAGTAAGAAAGAAGTATGAAAAAAGTAAGAAAGAGGAAAGAAAGAAGTAAGAATGAAGTACGGAAGAAGTAAGAAAGAAGTAAGAAAGAAGTAAGAAAGAAAGAAGAAAGAAGTAAGAAAGAAGTAAGAAAGAAGTAGGAAATAAGAAAGCAAGAAGTAAGAAACAAGAAAGAAAGAAGTAAGAAAGAAGTAAGAAAGAAAGAAGTAAGAAAGAAGTAAGAAAGAAGTAAGAAAGAAGAAAAAAGAAGTTAGAAGGAAGTAAGAAAGAAGTAAGAAAGAAGTAAGACAGAAGTATGAAAGAAGTAAGAAGGAATGAAGAAAGAAGTAAGAAAGAAGTAAGAAAGAAGAAAGAAAGAAGTAAGAAAGAAGTAAGAAAGAAAGAAAAAAGAAAGAATTAAGAAAGAAGTAAGAAAGAAGTAAGAAAGAAGAAAAAAGAAGTTAGAAAGAAGTAAGAAAGAAGTAAGAAGAAATGAAGAAAGAAGAAAGAAAGAAGTAAGAAAGAAGTAAGAAAGAAGTAAGAAAGAAAGAAGAAAAAAGTAAGGAAGAAGTAAGAAAGAAGTAAGAAAGAAGAAAGAAAGAAGTAAGAAAGAAGAAAGAAAGAAGAAAGAAGGAAGTAAGAAAGAAAGAAGTAAGAAAGAAGTAAGAAAGAAGTAAGAAAGAAGTAAGAAAGAAGAAAAAAGAAGTTAGAAAGAAGTAAGAAAGAAGTAAGAAAGAAGTAAGAAAGAAGTAAGAAGGAATGAAGAAAGAAGTAAGAAAGAAGTAAGAAAGAAGAAAGAAAGAAGTAAGAAAGAAGAAAGAAAGAAGTAAGAAAGAAGTAAGAAAGAAGTAAGAAAGAAGTAAGAAAGAAGTAAGAAAGAAAGAAGAAGTAAGAAAGAAGGAAGAAAGAAGAAAGAAAGAAGAAAGAAAGAAGTAAGACAGAAGTAAGAAAGAAGTAAGAAAGAAGTAAGAAAGAAAGAAGAAAGAAGTAAGAAAGAAGTAAGAAAGAAGTCAGAAGGAATGAAGAAAGAAGAAAGAAAGAAGTAAGAAAGAAGTAAGAAAGAAGTAAGAAAGAAAGAAGAAAAAAGAAAGAAGTAAGAAAGAAGTTAGAAAGAAGTAAGAAAGAAGTAAGAAAGAAGTACGAAAGAAGAAAGAAGTAAGAAAGAAAGAAGAAAGAAGAAAGAAAGAAGAGAAAGAAGTAAGAAAGAAGCAAGAAAGAAGTAAGAAAGAAGTAAGAAAGAAGTAAGAAAGAAAGAAGAAAGAATAAGAAAGAAGTAAGAAAGAAGTATGAAAGAAGTAAGAAAGAAGAAAGAAGTAAGAAAGAAGTAAGAAAGAAGTAAGAAAGAAAGAAGAAAGAAGTAAGAAAGAAGAAAGAAGAAAGAAAGAAGTAAGAAAGAAGTACGAAAGAAGTAAGAAAGAAGTAAGAAAGAAAGAAGAAAGAAAGAAGTAAGAAAGAAGAAAGAAAGAAGTAAGAAAGAAGTAAGAAAGAAGTAAGAAAGAAGTAAGAAAGAAGTAAGAAAGAAAGAAGTAAGAAAGAAGTAAGAAAGAAAGAAGAAAGAAGTAAGAAAGAAGTAAGAAAGAAGTATGAAAAAAGTAAGAAAGAGGAAAGAAAGAAGTAAGAATGAAGTAAGAAAGAAGTAAGAAAGAAGTAAGAAAGAAGTAAGAAAGAAAGAAGAAAGAAGTAAGAAAAAAGTAAGAAAGAAGTAGGAAATAAGAAAGAAAGAAGTAAGAAACAAGAAAGAAAGAACTAAGAAAGAAGTAAGAAAGAAAGAAGAAAGAAGTAAGAAAGAAGTAAGAAAGAAGTATGAAAAAAGTAAGAAAGAGGAAAGAAAGAAGTAAGAATGAAGTAAGAAAGAAGTAAGAAAGAAGTAAGAAAGAAGTAAGAAAGAAGAAAAAAGAAGTTAGAAAGAAGTAAGAAAGAAGTAAGAAAGAAGTAAGAAAGAAGAAAGAAAGAGGAAAGAAAGAAAAAAGAAAGAAGTAAGAAGGAAGTAAGAAAGAAGTAAGAAAGAAGTAAGAAGGAATGAACAAAGAAGAAAGAAAGAAGAAAGAAAGAAAGAAAAAAGAAAGAATTAAGAAAGAAGTAAGAAAGAAGTAAGAAAGAAGAAAAAAGAAGTTAGAAAGAAGTAAGAAAGAAGTAAGAAAGAAGTAAAAAAGAAGTAAGAAAGAAGTAAGAAGGAATGAAGAAAGAAGAAAGAAAGAAGTAAGAAAGAAGTAAGAAAGAAGTAAGAAAAAAAGAAGAAAAAAGTAAGAAAGAAGTAAGAAAGAAGAAAGAAAGAAGTAAGAAAGAAGAAAGAAAGAAGAATGAAGTAAGAAAGAAAGAAGTAAGAAAGAAGTAAGAAAGAAGTAAGAAAGAAGAAAGAAAGAAGAAAGAAAGAAAGAAGAAAGAATTAAGAAAGAAGTAAGAAAGAAATAAGAAAGAAGTAAGAAAGAAGTAAGAAAGAAGTAAGAAGGAATGAAGAAAGAAGTAAGAAAGAAGTAAGAAAGAAGAAAGAAAGAAGTAAGAAAGAAGAAAGAAAGAAGTAAGAAAGAAGTAAGAAAGAAGTAAGAAAGAAGTAAGAAAGAAGTAAGAAAGAAAGAAGAAAGAAGTAAGAAAGAAGTAAGAAAGAAGAAAGAAAGAAGTAAGAAAGAAAGAAGAAAGAAGTAATAAAGAAGTAAAAAAGAAGTAGGAAAGAAGTAAAAAAGAAGTAGGAAAGAAGTAAGAAAGAAGAAAAAAGTAGTTAGAAAGAAGTAAGAAATAAGTAAGAAAGAAAGAAGAAAGAAGTAAGAAAGAAGTAAGATAGAAGTAAGAAAGAAGTACGAAAGAAGTAAGAAAGAAAGAAGTAAGAAAGAAGTAAGAAAGAAAGAAGAAAGAAGTAAGAAATAAGTAAGAAAGAAGTATGAAAGATGTAAGAAAGAAGAAAGAAGTAAGAAAGAAGTAAGAAAGAAGTAAGAAAGAAGTAAGAAAGAAAGAAGAAAGAAGTAAGAAAGAAGTAAGAAAGAAGTAAGAAATAAGAAAGAACAAGTAAGAAAGAAGAAAGAAAGAAGTAAGAAAGAAGTAAGAAAGAAAGAAGTAAGAAAGAAGAAAGAAGTAAGAAAGAAGTAAGAAAGAAGTAAGAAAGAAGTAAGAAAGAAGAAAGAAAGAAGTAAGAAGGAATGAAGAAAGAAGTAAGAAAGAAGAAAGAAAGATGTAAGAAAGAAGTAAGAAAGAATTAAGAAAGAAGTAAAAAAGAAAGAAGAAAGAAGTAAGAAAGAAGTAAGAAAGAAGAAAGAAAGAAGTAAGAAAGAAGTACGAAAGAAGTAAGAAAGAAAGAAGAAAGAAAGAAGTAAGAAAGAAGAAAGAAAGAAGTAAGAAAAAACTAAGAATGAAGAAAGAAAGAAGTAAGAAAGAAGAAAGAAAGAAGTAAGAAAGAAGTAAGAAAGAAGTAAGAAAGAAGTAAGAAAGAAGTAAGAAAGAAGTAAGAAAGAAAGAAGTAAGAAAGAAGTAAGAAAGAAAGAAGAAAGAAGTAAGAAAGAAGTAAGAAAGAAGTATGAAAAAAGTAAGAAAGAGGAAAGAAAGAAGTAAGAATGAAGTAAGGAAGAAGTAAGAAAGAAGTAAGAAAGAAGTAAGAAAGAAAGAAGAAAGAAGTAAGAAAGAAGTAAGAAAGAAGTAGGAAAGAAGAAAGCAAGAAGTAAGAAACAAGAAAGAAAGAAGTAAGAAAGAAGTAAGAAAGAAAGAAGTAAGAAAGAAGTAAGAAAGAAGTAAGAAAGAAGAAAAAAGAAGTTAGAAGGAAGTAAGAAAGAAGTAAGAAAGAAGTAAGACAGAAGTATGAAAGAAGTAAGAAGGAATGAAGAAAGAAGTAAGAAAGAAGTAAGAAAGAAGAAAGAAAGAAGTAAGAAAGAAGTAAGAAAGAAAGAAAAAAGAAAGAATTAAGAAAGAAGTAAGAAAGAAGTAAGAAAGAAGAAAAAAGAAGTTAGAAAGAAGTAAGAAAGAAGTAAGAAGAAATGAAGAAAGAAGAAAGAAAGAAGTAAGAAAGAAGTAAGAAAGAAGTAAGAAAGAAAGAAGAAAAAAGTAAGGAAGAAGTAAGAAAGAAGTAAGAAAGAAGAAAGAAAGAAGTAAGAAAGAAGAAAGAAAGAAGAAAGAAGGAAGTAAGAAAGAAAGAAGTAAGAAAGAAGTAAGAAAGAAGTAAGAAAGAAGTAAGAAAGAAGAAAAAAGAAGTTAGAAAGAAGTAAGAAAGAAGTAAGAAAGAAGTAAGAAAGAAGTAAGAAGGAATGAAGAAAGAAGTAAGAAAGAAGTAAGAAAGAAGAAAGAAAGAAGTAAGAAAGAAGAAAGAAAGAAGTAAGAAAGAAGTAAGAAAGAAGTAAGAAAGAAGTAAGAAAGAAGTAAGAAAGAAAGAAGAAGTAAGAAAGAAGTAAGAAAGAAGAAAGAAAGAAGAAAGAAAGAAGTAAGAAAGAAGTAAGAAAGAAGTAAGAAAGAAGTAAGAAAGAAAGAAGAAAGAAGTAAGAAAGAAGTAAGAAAGAAGTCAGAAGGAATGAAGAAAGAAGAAAGAAAGAAGTAAGAAAGAAGTAAGAAAGAAGTAAGAAAGAAAGAAGAAAAAAGAAAGAAGTAAGAAAGAAGTTAGAAAGAAGTAAGAAAGAAGTAAGAAAGAAGTACGAAAGAAGAAAGAAGTAAGAAAGAAAGAAGAAAGAAGAAAGAAAGAAGAGAAAGAAGTAAGAAAGAAGCAAGAAAGAAGTAAGAAAGAAGTAAGAAAGAAGTAAGAAAGAAGTAAGAAAGAAAGAAGAAAGAATAAGAAAGAAGTAAGAAAGAAGTATGAAAGAAGTAAGAAAGAAGAAAGAAAGAAGTAAGAAAGAAGTAAGAAAGAAGTAAGAAAGAAAGAAGAAAGAAGTAAGAAAGAAGAAAGAAGAAAGAAAGAAGTAAGAAAGAAGTACGAAAGAAGTAAGAAAGAAGTAAGAAAGAAAGAAGAAAGAAAGAAGTAAGAAAGAAGAAAGAAAGAAGTAAGAAAGAACTAAGAATGAAGAAAGAAAGAAGTAAGAAAGAAGAAAGAAAGAAGTAAGAAAGAAGTAAGAAAGAAGTAAGAAAGAAGTAAGAAAGAAGTAAGAAAGAAAGAAGTAAGAAAGAAGTAAGAAAGAAAGAAGAAAGAAGTAAGAAAGAAGTAAGAAAGAAGTATGAAAAAAGTAAGAAAGAGGAAAGAAAGAAGTAAGAATGAAGTAAGAAAGAAGTAAGAAAGAAGTAAGAAAGAAGTAAGAAAGAAAGAAGAAAGAAGTAAGAAAAAAGTAAGAAAGAAGTAGGAAATAAGAAAGAAAGAAGTAAGAAACAAGAAAGAAAGAACTAAGAAAGAAGTAAGAAAGAAAGAAGTAAGAAAGAAGTAAGAAAGAAGTAAGAAAGAAGAAAAAAGAAGTTAGAAAGAAGTAAGAAAGAAGTAAGAAAGAAGTAAGAAAGAAGAAAGAAAGAAGAAAGAAAGAAAAAAGAAAGAAGTAAGAAGGAAGTAAGAAAGAAGTAAGAAAGAAGTAAGAAGGAATGAAGAAAGAAGAAAGAAAGAAGAAAGAAAGAAAGAAAAAAGAAAGAATTAAGAAAGAAGTAAGAAAGAAGTAAGAAAGAAGAAAAAAGAAGTAAGAAAGAAGTAAGAAAGAAGTAAGAAAGAAGTAAAAAAGAAGTAAGAAAGAAGTAAGAAGGAATGAAGAAAGAAGAAAGAAAGAAGTAAGAAAGAAGTAAGAAAGAAGTAAGAAAAAAAGAAGAAAAAAGTAAGAAAGAAGTAAGAAAGAAGAAAGAAAGAAGTAAGAAAGAAGAAAGAAAGAAGAATGAAGTAAGAAAGAAAGAAGTAAGAAAGAAGTAAGAAAGAAGTAAGAAAGAAGAAAGAAAGAAGAAAGAAAGAAAGAAGAAAGAATTAAGAAAGAAGTAAGAAAGAAATAAGAAAGAAGTAAGAAAGAAGTAAGAAAGAAGTAAGAAGGAATGAAGAAAGAAGTAAGAAAGAAGTAAGAAAGAAGAAAGAAAGAAGTAAGAAAGAAGAAAGAAAGAAGTAAGAAAGAAGTAAGAAAGAAGTAAGAAAGAAGTAAGAAAGAAGTAAGAAAGAAAGAAGAAAGAAGTAAGAAAGAAGTAAGAAAGAAGAAAGAAAGAAGTAAGAAAGAAAGAAGAAAGAAGTAATAAAGAAGTAAAAAAGAAGTAGGAAAGAAGTAAAAAAGAAGTAGGAAAGAAGTAAGAAAGAAGAAAAAAGTAGTTAGAAAGAAGTAAGAAATAAGTAAGAAAGAAAGAAGAAAGAAGTAAGAAAGAAGTAAGATAGAAGTAAGAAAGAAGTACGAAAGAAGTAAGAAAGAAAGAAGTAAGAAAGAAGTAAGAAAGAAAGAAGAAAGAAGTAAGAAATAAGTAAGAAAGAAGTATGAAAGATGTAAGAAAGAAGAAAGAAGTAAGAAAGAAGTAAGAAAGAAGTAAGAAAGAAGTAAGAAAGAAAGAAGAAAGAAGTAAGAAAGAAGTAAGAAAGAAGTAAGAAATAAGAAAGAACAAGTAAGAAAGAAGAAAGAAAGAAGTAAGAAAGAAGTAAGAAAGAAAGAAGTAAGAAAGAAGAAAGAAGTAAGAAAGAAGTAAGAAATAAGAAAAAAGAATTTAGAAATAAGTAAGAAAGAAGTAAGAAAGAAGTAAGAAAGAAGTAAGAAAGAAGTAAGAAAGAAGAAAGAAAGAAGAAAGAAAGAAAGAAGAAAGAAGTAAGAAAGAAGTAAGAAAGAAGTAAGAAAGAAGTAAGAAAGAAGTAAGAAAGAATTAAGAAGTAAGAAAGGAGTAAGAAAGAAGAAAGAGGAAAGAAAGAAGAAAGAAAGAAGTTAGAAAGAATTAAGAAAGAAGTAAGAAAGAAAGAAGAAAGAAGTAAGAAAGAAGTAAGAATGAAGAAAGAAAGAAGTAAGAAAGAAGTAAGAAAGAAGTAAGAAAGAAGTAAGAAAGAAGTAAGAAAGAAGTAAGAAAGAAGTAAGAAAGAAGAAAGAAAGGAGTTAAAAAGAAGTCAGAAAGAAGTAAGAAAGAAGTAAGAAAGAAAGAAGAAAGAAGTTAGAAAGAAGTAAGAAAGAAGTAAGAAAGAAGTAAGAAATAAGAAAGAACAAGTAAGAAAGAAGAAAGAAAGAAGTAAGAAATAAGTAAGAAAGAAAGAAGTAAGAAAGAAGAAAGAAGTAAGAAAGAAGTAAGAAAGAAGAAAAAAGAATTTAGAAAGAAGTAAGAAAGAAGTAAGAAAGAAGTAAGAAAGAAGTAAGAAAGAAGTAAGAAAGAAGTAAGAAAGAAGTAAGAAAGAAGAAAGAAAGAAGAAAGAAAGAAAGAAGAAAGAAGTAAGAAAGAAGTAAGAAAGAAGTAAGAAAGAAGTAAGAAAGAAGTAAGAAAGAATTAAGAAGTAAGAAAGGAGTAAGAAAGAAGAAAGAGGAAAGAAAGAAGAAAGAAAGAAGTTAGAAAGAATTAAGAAAGAAGTAAGAAAGAAGTAAGAAAGAAGTTAAAAAGAAGTAAGAAAGAAGTAAGAAAGATGTAAGAAAGAAGAAAGAAAGAAGAAAGAAAGAAAGAAGAAAGAAGTAAGAAAGAAGTAAGAAAGAAGTAAGAAAGAAGTAAGAAAGAAGTAAGAAAGAAGTAAGAAGTAAGAAAGGAGTAAGAAAGAAGAAAGAGGAAAGAAAGAAGAAAGAAAGAAGTTAGAAAGAATTAAGAAAGAAGTAAGAAAGAAGTAAGAAAGAAGTTAGAAAGAAGTAAGAAAGAAGTAAGAAAGATGTAAGAAAGAAGTAAGAAAGAAGAAAAAAGTAGTTAGAAAGAAGTAAGAAAGAAGTAAGAAAGAAGAAAAAAGAAGTTAGAAAGAAGTAAGAAAGAAAGAAGAAAGAAAGAAGAAAGAAAGAAGAAAGAAAGGAGAAAGAAAGAAGTTAGAAAGAGAGAAGAAAGAAAGAAGAAAGAAAGAAGTAAGAAAGAAGTTAGAAAGAAGTAAGAAAGAATTAAGAAAGAAGTAAGAAAGTAGTTAGAAAGAAGTAAGAAAGAAGTAAGAAAGAAAGAAGTAAGAAGGAAGTAAGAAAGAAGGAAGAAAGAAAGAAGAAAGAAAGAAGAAAGAAAGAAGTTAGAAAGAAGTAAGAAAGAAGTAAGAAAGAAGTTAGAAATAAGTAAGAAAGAAGTAAGAAATAAGTAACAAAGAAGAAAGAAAGAAAGAAGTAAGAAAGAAATAAGAAAGGAGTTAGAAAGAAGTTAGAAAGAATTTAGAAATAAGAAAGAAAGAAGAAAGCAAGAAGAAAGAAATAAAGAAGTAAGAAAGAAGTAAGAAAGAAGTAAGAAAGAAAGAAGAAAGAAAGAAGAAAGAAAGAAGAAAGAGAGAAGAAAGAGAGAAGAAAGAGAGAAGAAACAAAGAAGAAAGAAAGAAGTAAGAAAGAAGAAAGAAAGAAGTAAGAAAGTAAGAAAGAACTAAGAAGGAATGAAGAAAGAAGTAAGAAAGAAGTAAGAAAGAAGTAAGAAAGAAGTAAGAAAGAAGTAAGAAAGAAGTAAGAAAGAAGAAAGAAAGAAGAAAGAAAGGAGTTAAAAAGAAGTCAGAAAGAAGTAAGAAAGAAGTAAGAAAGAAAGAAGAAAGAAGTTAGAAAGAAGTAAGAAAGAAGTAAGAAAGAAGTACGAAAGAAGAAAGAAAGAAGAAAGAAAGAAAGAAGAAAGAAGTAAGAAAGAAGTAAGAAAGAAGTAAGAAAGAAGTAAGAAAGAAGTGAGAAAGAATTAAGAAGTAAGAAAGCAGTAAGAAAGAAGAAAGAGGAAAGAAAGAAGAAAGAAAGAAGTTAGAAAGAAGTAAGAAAGAAGTAAGAAAGAAAGAAGAAAGAAGTAAGAAAGAAGTAAGAATGAAGAAAGAAAGAAGTAAGAAAGAAGTAAGAAAGAAGTAAGAAAGAAGTAAGAAAGAAGTAAGAAAGAAAGAAGAAAGAAGTAAGAAAGTAGTAAGAATGAAGAAAGAAAGAAGTAAGAAAGAAGTAAGAAAGAAGTAAGAAAGAAGTAAGAAAGAAGTAAGAAAGAAGTAACAAAGAAGTTAGAAAGAAGTAAGAAAGAAGTAAGAAAGAAGTAAGAAAGAAGCAAGAAAGAAGAAAAAAGTAGTTAGAAAGAAGTAAGAAAGAAGTAAGAAAGAAGAAAAAAGAAGTTAGAAAGAAGTAAGAAAGAAAGAAGAAAGAAAGAAGAAAGAAAGAAGAAAGAAAGTAGAAAGAAAGAAGTTAGAAAGAGGGAAGAAAGAAAGAAGAAAGAAAGAAGTAAGAAAGAAGTAAGAAGGAAGAAAGAAGTAAGAAAGAAGTAAGAAGGAATGAAGAAAGAAGAAAGAAAGAAGAAAGAAAGAAAGAAGAAAGAAGTAAGAAAGAAGTAAGAAAGAAGTAAGAAAGAAGAAAGAAGTAAGAAAGAAGTAAGAAAGAAAGAAAAAAGAAAGAATTAAGAAAGAAGTAAGAAAGAAGTAAGAAAGAAGAAAAAAGAAGTTAGAAAGAAGTAAGAAAGAAGTAAGAAAGAAGTAAAAAAGAAGTAAGAAAGAAGTAAGAAGGAATGAAGAAAGAAGAAAGAAAGAAGTAAGAAAGAAGTAAGAAAGAAGTAAGAAAAAAAGAAGAAAAAAAGTAAGAAAGAAGTAAGAAAGAAGTAAGAAAGAAGAAAGAAATAAGTAAGAATGAAGAAAGAAAGAAGAAGGAAGTAAGAAAGAAAGAAGTAAGAAAGAAGTAAGAAAGAAGAAAGAAAGCAGAAAGAAAGAAAGAAGAAAGAATTAAGAAAGAAGTAAGAAAGAAGTAAGAAAGAAGTAAGAAAGAAGTAAGAAAGAAGTAAGAAGGAATGAAGAAAGAAGTAAGAAAGAAGTAAGAAAGAAGAAAGAAAGAAGTAAGAAAGAAGTAAGAAAGAAGTAAGAAAGAAGTAAGAAAGAAGTAAGAAAGAAAGAAGAAAGAAGTAAGAAAGAAGAAAAAAGTAGTTAGAAAGAAGTAAGAAAGAAGTAAGAAAGAAGAAAAAAGAAGTTAGAAAGAAGTAAGAAAGAAAGAAGAAAGAAAGAAGAAAGAAAGAAGAAAGAAAGGAGAAAGAAAGAAGTTAGAAAGAGAGAAGAAAGAAAGAAGAAAGAAAGAAGTAAGAAAGAAGTTAGAAAGAAGTAAGAAAGAATTAAGAAAGAAGTAAGAAAGTAGTTAGAAAGAAGTAAGAAAGAAGTAAGAAAGAAAGAAGTAAGAAGGAAGTAAGAAAGAAGGAAGAAAGAAAGAAGAAAGAAAGAAGAAAGAAAGAAGTTAGAAAGAAGTAAGAAAGAAGTAAGAAAGAAGTTAGAAATAAGTAAGAAAGAAGTAAGAAATAAGTAACAAAGAAGAAAGAAAGAAAGAAGTAAGAAAGAAATAAGAAAGGAGTTAGAAAGAAGTTAGAAAGAATTTAGAAATAAGAAAGAAAGAAGAAAGCAAGAAGAAAGAAATAAAGAAGTAAGAAAGAAGTAAGAAAGAAGTAAGAAAGAAAGAAGAAAGAAAGAAGAAAGAAAGAAGAAAGAGAGAAGAAAGAGAGAAGAAAGAGAGAAGAAACAAAGAAGAAAGAAAGAAGTAAGAAAGAAGAAAGAAAGAAGTAAGAAAGTAAGAAAGAACTAAGAAGGAATGAAGAAAGAAGTAAGAAAGAAGTAAGAAAGAAGTAAGAAAGAAGTAAGAAAGAAGTAAGAAAGAAGTAAGAAAGAAGAAAGAAAGAAGAAAGAAAGGAGTTAAAAAGAAGTCAGAAAGAAGTAAGAAAGAAGTAAGAAAGAAAGAAGAAAGAAGTTAGAAAGAAGTAAGAAAGAAGTAAGAAAGAAGTACGAAAGAAGAAAGAAAGAAGAAAGAAAGAAAGAAGAAAGAAGTAAGAAAGAAGTAAGAAAGAAGTAAGAAAGAAGTAAGAAAGAAGTGAGAAAGAATTAAGAAGTAAGAAAGCAGTAAGAAAGAAGAAAGAGGAAAGAAAGAAGAAAGAAAGAAGTTAGAAAGAAGTAAGAAAGAAGTAAGAAAGAAAGAAGAAAGAAGTAAGAAAGAAGTAAGAATGAAGAAAGAAAGAAGTAAGAAAGAAGAAAGAAAGAAGTAAGAAAGAAGTAAGAAAGAAGTAAGAAAGAAAGAAGAAAGAAGTAAGAAAGTACTAAGAATGAAGAAAGAAAGAAGTAAGAAAGAAGTAAGAAAGAAGTAAGAAAGAAGTAAGAAAGAAGTAAGAAAGAAGTAACAAAGAAGTTAGAAAGAAGTAAGAAAGAAGTAAGAAAGAAGTAAGAAAGAAGTAAGAAAGAAGTAAGAAAGAAGAAAAAAGTAGTTAGAAAGAAGTAAGAAAGAAGTAAGAAAGAAGAAAAAAGAAGTTAGAAAGAAGTAAGAAAGAAAGAAGAAAGAAAGAAGAAAGAAAGAAGAAAGAAAGTAGAAAGAAAGAAGTTAGAAAGAGGGAAGAAAGAAAGAAGAAAGAAAGAAGTAAGAAAGAAGTAAGAAGGAAGAAAGAAGTAAGAAAGAAGTAAGAAGGAATGAAGAAAGAAGAAAGAAAGAAGAAACAAAGAAAGAAGAAAGAAGTAAGAAAGAAGTAAGAAAGAAGTAAGAAAGAAGAAAGAAGTAAGAAAGAAGTAAGAAAGAAAGAAAAAAGAAAGAATTAAGAAAGAAGTAAGAAAGAAGTAAGAAAGAAGAAAAAAGAAGTTAGAAAGAAGTAAGAAAGAAGTAAGAAAGAAGTAAAAAAGAAGTAAGAAAGAAGTAAGAAGGAATGAAGAAAGAAGAAAGAAAGAAGTAAGAAAGAAGTAAGAAAGAAGTAAGAAAAAAAGAAGAAAAAAGTAAGAAAGAAGTAAGAAAGAAGTAAGAAAGAAGAAAGAAATAAGTAAGAAAGAAGAAAGAAAGAAGAAGGAAGTAAGAAAGAAAGAAGTAAGAAAGAAGTAAGAAAGAAGAAAGAAAGAAGAAAGAAAGAAAGAAGAAAGAATTAAGAAAGAAGTAAGAAAGAAGTAAGAAAGAAGTAAGAAAGAAGTAAGAAAGAAGTAAGAAGGAATGAAGAAAGAAGTAAGAAAGAAGTAAGAAAGAAGAAAGAAAGAAGTAAGAAAGAAGAAAGAAAGAAGTAAGAAAGAAGTAAGAAAGAAGTAAGAAAGAAGTAAGAAAGAAGTAAGAAAGAAAGAAGAAAGAAGTAAGAAAGAAGTAAGAAAGAAGAAAGAATGAAGTAAGAAAGAAAGAAGAAAGAAGTAAGAAAGAAGTAAAAAAGAAGTAGGAAAGAAGTAAAAAAGAAGTAGCAAAGAAGTAAGAAAGAAGAAAAAAGTAGTTAGAAAGAAGTAAGAAATAAGTAAGAAAGAAAGAAGAAAGAAGTAAGAAAGAAGTACGAAAGAAGTAAGAAAGAAAGAAGTAAGAAAGAAGTAAGAAAGAAAGAAGAAAGAAGTAAGAAAGAAGTAAGAAAGAAGTATGAAAGATGTAAGAAAGAAGAAAGAAGTAAGAAAGAAGTAAGAAAGAAAGAAGAAAGAAGTAAGAAAGAAGTAAGAAAGAAGTAAGAAATAAGAAAGAACAAGTAAGAAAGAAGAAAGAAAGAAGTAAGAAAGAAGTAAGAAAGAAAGAAGTAAGAAAGAAGAAAGAAGTAAGAAAGAAGTAAGAAAGAAGAAAAAAGAATTTAGAAAAAATTTAGAAAGAAGTAAGAAAGAAGTAAGAAAGAAGTAAGAAAGAAGTAAGAATGAAGTAAGAAAGAAGTAAGAAAGAAGTAAGAAAGAAGAAAGAAAGAAGAAAGAAAGAAAGAAGAAAGAAGTAAGAAAGAAGTAAGAAAGAAGTAAGAAAGAAGTAAGAAAGAAGTAAGAAAGAATTAAGAAGTAAGAAAGGAGTAAGAAAGAAGAAAGAGGAAAGAAAGAAGAAAGAAAGAAGTTAGAAAGAAGTAAGAAAGAAGTAAGAAAGAAAGAAGAAAGAAGTAAGAAAGAAGTAAGAATGAAGAAAGAAAGAAGTAAGAAAGAAGTAAGAAAGAAGTAAGAAAGAAGTAAGAAAGAAGTAAGAAAGAAGTAAGAAAGAAGTAAGAAAGAAGTAAGAAAGAAGTAAGAAAGAAGTTAGAAAGAAGTAAGAAAGAAGTAAGAAAGAAGTAAGAAAGAAGTAAGAAAGAAGAAAAAAGTAGTTAGAAAGAAGTAAGAAAGAAGTAAGAAAGAAGAAAAAAGAAGTTAGAAAGAAGTAAGAAAGAAAGAAGAAAGAAAGAAGAAAGAAAGAAGAAAGAAAGGAGAAAAAAAGAAGTTAGAAACAGAGAAGAAAGAAAGAAGAAAGAAAGAAGTAAGAAAGAAGTTAGAAAGAAGTAAGAAAGAATTAAGAAAGAAGTAAGAAAGTAGTTAGAAAGAAGTAAGAAAGAAGTAAGAAAGAAAGAAGTAAGAAGGAAGTAAGAAAGAAGGAAGAAAGAAAGAAGAAAGAAAGAAGAAAGAAAGAAGTTAGAAAGAAGTAAGAAAGAAGGAAGAAAGAAGTAAGAAAGTAAGAAAGAAGTAAGAAGAAATGAAGAAAGAAGTAAGAAAGAAGTAAAAAAGAAGTAAGAAAGAAGTAAGAAAGAAGTAAGAAAGAAGTAAGAAAGAAGTAAGAAAGAAGTAAGAAAGAAGAAAGAAAGAAGAAAGAAAGGAGTTAAAAAGAAGTAAGAAAGAAGTAAGAAAGAAGTAAGAAAGAAAGAAGAAAGAAGTAAGAAAGAAGTAAGAAAGAAGAAAGAAAGAAGTAAAAAAGAAGTAGGAAAGAAGTAAGAAAGAAGGAAAAAGTAGTTAGAAAGAAGTAAGAAAAAAGTAAGAAAGAAAGAAGAAAGAAGTAAGAAAGAAGTAAGATAGAAGTAAGAAAGAAGTACGAAAGAAGTAAGAAAGAAAGAAGTAAGAAAGAAGTAAGAAAGAAAGAAGAAAGAAGTAAGAAAGAAGTAAGAAAGAAGTATGAAAGATGTAAGAAAGAAGAAAGAAGTAAGAAAGAATTAAGAAAGAAGTAAGAAAGAAGTAAGAAAGAAAGAAGAAAGAAGTAAGAAAGAAGTAAGAAAGAAGTAAGAAATAAGAAAGAACAAGTAAGAAAGAAGAAAGAAAGAAGTAAGAAAGAAGTAAGAAAGAAAGAAGTAAAAAAGAAGAAAGAAGTAAGAAAGAAGTAAGAAAGAAGAAAAAAGAATTTAGAAAGAAGTAAGAAAGAAGTAAGAATGAAGTAAGAAAGAAGTAAGAAAGAAGTAAGAAAGAAGAAAGAAAGTAGAAAGAAAGAAAGAAGAAAGAAGTAAGAAAGAAGTAAGAAAGAAGTAAGAAAGAAGTAAGAAAGAAGTAAGAAAGAGTTAAGAAGTAAGAAAGGAGTAAGAAAGAAGAAAGAGGAAAGAAAGAAGAAAGAAAGAAGTTAGAAAGAAGTAAGAAAGAAGTAAGAAGGAAAGAAGAAAGAAGTAAGAAAGAAGTAAGAATGAAGAAAGAAAGAAGTAAGAAAGAAGTAAGAAAGAAGTAAGAAAGAAGTAAGAAAGAAGTAAGAAAGAAAGAAGAAAGAAGTAAGAAAGAAGTATTAAAGAAGTAAGAAAGAAGTAAGAAAGAAAGAAGAAAGAAGTAAGAAAGAAGTAAGAAAGAAGTAAGAAAGAAGTAAGAAGGAAGTAAGAAAGAAGTAAGAAAGAAGTTAGAAAGAAGTAAGAAAGAAGTAAGAAAGAAGTAAGAAAGAAGAAAAAAGTAGTTAGAAAGAAGTAAGAAAGAAGTAAGAAAGAAGAAAAAAGAAGTTAGAAAGAAGTAAGAAAGAAAGAAGAAAGAAAGAAGAAAGAAAGAAGAAAGAAAGGAGAAAGAAAGAAGTTAGAAAGAGAGAAGAAAGAAAGAAGAAAGAAAGAAGTAAGAAAGAAGATAGAAAGAAGTAAGAAAGAATTAAGAAAGAAGTAAGAAAGAAGTTAGAAAGAAGTAAGAAAGAAGTAAGAAAGAAGTTAGAAAGAAGTAAGAAAGAAGTAAGAAATAAGTAAGAAAGAAGAAAGAAAGAAAGAAGTAAGAAAGAAATAAAAAGGAGTTAGAAAGAAGTTAGAAAGAATTTAGAAATAAGAAAGAAAGAAGAAAGCAAGAAGAAAGAAAGAAAGAAGTAAGAAAGAAGTAAGAAAGAAGTAAGAAAGAAAGAAGAAAGAAAGAAGAAAGAAAGAAGAAAGAGAGAAGAAAGAGAGAAGAAACAAAGAAGAAAGAAAGAAGTAAGAAAGAAGAAAGAAAGAAGAAAGAAAGAAGTAAGAAAGTAAGAAAGAAGTAAGAAGGAATGAAGAAAGAAGTAAGAAAGAAGTAAGAAAGAAGTAAGAAAGAAGTAAGAAAGAAGTAAGAAAGAAGAAAGAAAGAAGAAAGAAAGGAGTTAAAAAGAAGTCAGAAGGAAGTAAGAAAGAAGTAAGAAAGAAAGAAGAAAGAAGTTAGAAAGAAGTAAGAAAGAAGTAAGAAAGAAGTACGAAAGAAGTAAGAAAGAAGTAAGAAAGAAAGATGTAAGAAAGAAGTATGAAAGAAGTAAGAAAGAAGTTAGAAAGAAGTAAGAAAGAAGTAAGAAATAAATAAGAAAGAAGTAAGAAAGAAGTAAGAAAGAAGTAAGAATGAAAGAAGAAAGAAGTAAGAAAGAAGAAAGAAAGAAGTATGAAAGAAGTAAGAAAGAAGAAAGAAAGCAGTAAGGTAGAAGTAAGAAATAAGTAAGAAAGAAGTAAGAAGGAATGAAGAAAGTAGTAAGAAAGATGAAAGAAGTAAGAAAGAAGAAGAAAGAAGTAAGAAAGATGTAAGAAAGAAGTAAGAAAGAATTAAGAAAGAAGTAAGAAAGAAAGAAGAAAGAAAGAAGTAAGAAAGAAGTAAGGAAGAAGTAAGAAAGAAGTAAGAAAGTAGTTAGAAAGAAGTAAGAAAGAAGTAAGAAAGAAAGAAGTAAGAAGGAAGTAAGAAAGAAGGAAGAAAGAAAGAAGAAAGAAAGAAGAAAGAAAGAAGTTAGAAAGAAGTAAGAAAGAAGTAAGAAAGAAGTTAGAAAGAAGTAAGAAAGAAGGAAGAAAGAAGTAAGAAAGTAAGAAAGAATAAGAAGGAATGAAGAAAGAAGTAAGAAAGAAGTAAAAAAGAAGTAAGAAAGAAGTAAGAAAGAAGTAAGAAAGAAGTAAGAAAGAAGTAAGAAAGAAGTAAGAAAGAAGAAAGAAAGAAGAAAGAAAGGAGTTAAAAAGAAGTAAGAAAGAAGTAAGAAAGAAGTAAGAAAGAAAGAAGAAAGAAGTAAGAAAGAAGTAAGAAAGAAGAAAAAAAGAAGTAAGAAAGAAAGAAGAAAGAAGTAAGAAAGAAGTAAAAAAGAAGTAGGAAAGAAGTAAAAAAGAAGTAGGAAAGAAGTAAGAAAGAAGGAAAAAGTAGTTAGAAAGAAGTAAGAAATAAGTAAGAAAGAAAGAAGAAAGAAGTAAGAAAGAAGTAAGATAGAAGTAAGAAAGAAGTACGAAAGAAGTAAGAAAGAAAGAAGTAAGAAAGAAGTAAGAAAGAAAGAAGAAAGAAGTAAGAAAGAAGTAAGAAAGAAGTATGAAAGATGTAAGAAAGAAGAAAGAAGTAAGAAAGAATTAAGAAAGAAGTAAGAAAGAAGTAAGAAAGAAAGAAGAAAGAAGTAAGAAAGAAGTAAGAAAGAAGTAAGAAATAAGAAAGAACAAGTAAGAAAGAAGAAAGAAAGAAGTAAGAAAGAAGTAAGAAAGAAAGAAGTAAGAAAGAAGAAAGAAGTAAGAAAGAAGTAACAAAGAAGAAAAAAGAATTTAGAAAGAAGTAAGAAAGAAGTAAGAAAGAAGTAAGAAAGAAGTAAGAAAGAAGTAAGAAAGAAGAAAGAAAGAAGAAAGAAAGAAAGAAGAAAGAAGTAAGAAAGAAGTAAGAAAGAAGTAAGAAAGAAGTAAGAAAGAAGTAAGAAAGAATTAAGAAGTAAGAAAGGAGTAAGAAAGAAGAAAGAGGAAAGAAAGAAGAAAGAAAGAAGTTAGAAAGAAGTAAGAAAGAAGTAAGAAAGAAGTAAGAATGAAAGAAGAAAGAAGTAAGAATGAAGAAAGAAAGAAGTAAGAAAGAAGTAAGAAAGAAGTAAGAAAGAAAGAAGAAAGAAGTAAGAAAGAAGTAAGAAAGAAGTAAGAAGGAAGTAAGAAAGAAGTAAGAAAGAAGTTAGAAAGAAGTAAGAAAGAAGTAAGAAAGAAGTAAGAAAGAAGTAAGAAAGAAGAAAAAAGTAGTTAGAAAGAAGTAAGAAAGAAGTAAGAAAGAAGAAAAAAGAAGCTAGAAAGAAGTAAGAAAGAAAGAAGAAAGAAAGAAGAAAGAAAGAAGAAAGAAAGGAGAAAGAAAGAAGTTAGAAAGAGAGAAGAAAGAAAGAAGAAAGAAAGAAGTAAGAAAGAAGTTAGAAAGAAGTAAGAAAGAATTAAGAAAGAAGTAAGAAAGAAGTTAGAAAGAAGTAAGAAAGAAGTAAGAAAGAAGTTAGAAAGAAGTTAGAAAGAAGTAAGAAATAAGTAAGAAAGAAGAAAGAAAGAAAGAAGTAAGAAAGAAATAAGAAAGGAGTTAGAAAGAAGTTAGAAAGAATTTAGAAATAAGAAAGAAAGAAGAAAGCAAGAAGAAAGAAAGAAAGAAGTAAGAAAGAAGTAAGAAAGAAGTAAGAAAGAAGTAAGAAAGAAAGAAGAAAGAAAGAAGAAAGAGAGAAGAAAGAGAGAAGAAAGAGAGAAGAAACAAAGAAGAAAGAAAGAAGTAAGAAAGAAGAAAGAAAGAAGTAAGAAAGTAAGAAAGAAGTAAGAAGGAATGAAGAAAGAAGTAAGAAAGAAGTAAGAAAGAAGTAAGAAAGAAGTAAGAAAGAAGTAAGAAAGAAGTAAGAAAGAAAGAAGAAAGAAGTTAGAAAGAAGTAAGAAAGAAGTAAGAAAGAAGTACGAAAGAAGTAAGAAAGAAGTAAGAAAGAAAGATGTAAGAAAGAAGTATGAAAGAAGTAAGAAAGAAGTAAGAAAGAAGTAAGAAAGAAGTAAGAAGGAAGTAAGAAAGAAGTAAGAAAGAAGTTAGAAAGAAGTAAGAAAGAAGTAAGAAAGAAGTAAGAAAGAAGAAAAAAGTAGTTAGAAAGAAGTAAGAAAGAAGTAAGAAAGAAGAAAAAAGAAGTTAGAAAGAAGTAAGAAAGAAAGAAGAAAGAAAGAAGAAAGAAAGAAGAAAGAAAGGAGAAAGAAAGAAGTTAGAAAGAGAGAAGAAAGAAAGAAGAAAGAAAGAAGTAAGAAAGAAGATAGAAAGAAGTAAGAAAGAATTAAGAAAGAAGTAAGAAAGAAGTTAGAAAGAAGTAAGAAAGAAGTAAGAAAGAAGTTAGAAAGAAGTAAGAAAGAAGTAAGAAATAAGTAAGAAAGAAGAAAGAAAGAAAGAAGTAAGAAAGAAATAAAAAGGAGTTAGAAAGAAGTTAGAAAGAATTTAGAAATAAGAAAGAAAGAAGAAAGCAAGAAGAAAGAAAGAAAGAAGTAAGAAAGAAGTAAGAAAGAAGTAAGAAAGAAAGAAGAAAGAAAGAAGAAAGAAAGAAGAAAGAAAGAAGAAAGAGAGAAGAAAGAGAGAAGAAACAAAGAAGAAAGAAAGAAGTAAGAAAGAAGAAAGAAAGAAGAAAGAAAGAAGTAAGAAAGTAAGAAAGAAGTAAGAAGGAATGAAGAAAGAAGTAAGAAAGAAGTAAGAAAGAAGTAAGAAAGAAGTAAGAAAGAAGTAAGAAAGAAGAAAGAAAGAAGAAAGAAAGGAGTTAAAAAGAAGTCAGAAGGAAGTAAGAAAGAAGTAAGAAAGAAAGAAGAAAGAAGTTAGAAAGAAGTAAGAAAGAAGTAAGAAAGAAGTACGAAAGAAGTAAGAAAGAAGTAAGAAAGAAAGATGTAAGAAAGAAGTATGAAAGAAGTAAGAAAGAAGTTAGAAAGAAGTAAGAAAGAAGTAAGAAATAAATAAGAAAGAAGTAAGAAAGAAGTAAGAAAGAAGTAAGAATGAAAGAAGAAAGAAGTAAGAAAGAAGAAAGAAAGAAGTATGAAAGAAGTAAGAAAGAAGAAAGAAAGCAGTAAGGTAGAAGTAAGAAATAAGTAAGAAAGAAGTAAGAAGGAATGAAGAAAGTAGTAAGAAAGATGAAAGAAGTAAGAAAGAAGAAGAAAGAAGTAAGAAAGATGTAAGAAAGAAGTAAGAAAGAATTAAGAAAGAAGTAAGAAAGAAAGAAGAAAGAAAGAAGTAAGAAAGAAGTAAGGAAGAAGTAAGAAAGAAGTAAGAAAGTAGTTAGAAAGAAGTAAGAAAGAAGTAAGAAAGAAAGAAGTAAGAAGGAAGTAAGAAAGAAGGAAGAAAGAAAGAAGAAAGAAAGAAGAAAGAAAGAAGTTAGAAAGAAGTAAGAAAGAAGTAAGAAAGAAGTTAGAAAGAAGTAAGAAAGAAGGAAGAAAGAAGTAAGAAAGTAAGAAAGAATAAGAAGGAATGAAGAAAGAAGTAAGAAAGAAGTAAAAAAGAAGTAAGAAAGAAGTAAGAAAGAAGTAAGAAAGAAGTAAGAAAGAAGTAAGAAAGAAGTAAGAAAGAAGAAAGAAAGAAGAAAGAAAGGAGTTAAAAAGAAGTAAGAAAGAAGTAAGAAAGAAGTAAGAAAGAAAGAAGAAAGAAGTAAGAAAGAAGTAAGAAAGAAGAAAAAAAGAAGTAAGAAAGAAAGAAGAAAGAAGTAAGAAAGAAGTAAAAAAGAAGTAGGAAAGAAGTAAAAAAGAAGTAGGAAAGAAGTAAGAAAGAAGGAAAAAGTAGTTAGAAAGAAGTAAGAAATAAGTAAGAAAGAAAGAAGAAAGAAGTAAGAAAGAAGTAAGATAGAAGTAAGAAAGAAGTACGAAAGAAGTAAGAAAGAAAGAAGTAAGAAAGAAGTAAGAAAGAAAGAAGAAAGAAGTAAGAAAGAAGTAAGAAAGAAGTATGAAAGATGTAAGAAAGAAGAAAGAAGTAAGAAAGAATTAAGAAAGAAGTAAGAAAGAAGTAAGAAAGAAAGAAGAAAGAAGTAAGAAAGAAGTAAGAAAGAAGTAAGAAATAAGAAAGAACAAGTAAGAAAGAAGAAAGAAAGAAGTAAGAAAGAAGTAAGAAAGAAAGAAGTAAGAAAGAAGAAAGAAGTAAGAAAGAAGTAACAAAGAAGAAAAAAGAATTTAGAAAGAAGTAAGAAAGAAGTAAGAAAGAAGTAAGAAAGAAGTAAGAAAGAAGTAAGAAAGAAGAAAGAAAGAAGAAAGAAAGAAAGAAGAAAGAAGTAAGAAAGAAGTAAGAAAGAAGTAAGAAAGAAGTAAGAAAGAAGTAAGAAAGAATTAAGAAGTAAGAAAGGAGTAAGAAAGAAGAAAGAGGAAAGAAAGAAGAAAGAAAGAAGTTAGAAAGAAGTAAGAAAGAAGTAAGAAAGAAGTAAGAATGAAAGAAGAAAGAAGTAAGAATGAAGAAAGAAAGAAGTAAGAAAGAAGTAAGAAAGAAGTAAGAAAGAAAGAAGAAAGAAGTAAGAAAGAAGTAAGAAAGAAGTAAGAAGGAAGTAAGAAAGAAGTAAGAAAGAAGTTAGAAAGAAGTAAGAAAGATGTAAGAAAGAAGTAAGAAAGAAGTAAGAAAGAAGAAAAAAGTAGTTAGAAAGAAGTAAGAAAGAAGTAAGAAAGAAGAAAAAAGAAGCTAGAAAGAAGTAAGAAAGAAAGAAGAAAGAAAGAAGAAAGAAAGAAGAAAGAAAGGAGAAAGAAAGAAGTTAGAAAGAGAGAAGAAAGAAAGAAGAAAGAAAGAAGTAAGAAAGAAGTTAGAAAGAAGTAAGAAAGAATTAAGAAAGAAGTAAGAAAGAAGTTAGAAAGAAGTAAGAAAGAAGTAAGAAAGAAGTTAGAAAGAAGTTAGAAAGAAGTAAGAAATAAGTAAGAAAGAAGAAAGAAAGAAAGAAGTAAGAAAGAAATAAGAAAGGAGTTAGAAAGAAGTTAGAAAGAATTTAGAAATAAGAAAGAAAGAAGAAAGCAAGAAGAAAGAAAGAAAGAAGTAAGAAAGAAGTAAGAAAGAAGTAAGAAAGAAGTAAGAAAGAAAGAAGAAAGAAAGAAGAAAGAGAGAAGAAAGAGAGAAGAAAGAGAGAAGAAACAAAGAAGAAAGAAAGAAGTAAGAAAGAAGAAAGAAAGAAGTAAGAAAGTAAGAAAGAAGTAAGAAGGAATGAAGAAAGAAGTAAGAAAGAAGTAAGAAAGAAGTAAGAAAGAAGTAAGAAAGAAGTAAGAAAGAAGTAAGAAAGAAAGAAGAAAGAAGTTAGAAAGAAGTAAGAAAGAAGTAAGAAAGAAGTACGAAAGAAGTAAGAAAGAAGTAAGAAAGAAAGATGTAAGAAAGAAGTATGAAAGAAGTAAGAAAGAAGTTAGAAAGAAGTAAGAAAGAAGTAAGAAAGAAGTAAGAAAGAAGGAAGAAAGAAGTAAGAAAGAAGTACGAAAGAAGTAAGAAAGAAGTAAGAAAGAAAGATGTAAGAAAGAAGTATGAAAGAAGTAAGAAAGAAGTTAGAAAGAAGTAAGAAAGAAGTAAGAAATAAATAAGAAAGAAGTAAGAAAGAAGTAAGAAAGAAGTAAGAATGAAAGAAGAAAGAAGTAAGAAAGAAGAAAGAAAGAAGTATGAAAGAAGTAAGAAAGAAGTAAGAAAGAAAGATGTAAGAAAGAAGTATGAAAGAAGTAAGAAAGAAGTTAGAAAGAAGTAAGAAAGAAGTAAGAAATAAATAAGAAAGAAGTAAGAAAGAAGTAAGAAAGAAGTAAGAATGAAAGAAGAAAGAAGTAAGAAAGAAGAAAGAAAGAAGTATGAAAGAAGTAAGAAAGAAGAAAGAAAGCAGTAAGGTAGAAGTAAGAAATAAGTAAGAAAGAAGTAAGAAGGAATGAAGAAAGTAGTAAGAAAGATGAAAGAAGTAAGAAAGAAGAAGAAAGAAGTAAGAAAGATGTAAGAAAGAAGTAAGAAAGAATTAAGAAAGAAGTAAGAAAGAAAGAAGAAAGAAAGAAGTAAGAAAGAAGTAAGGAAGAAGTAAGAAAGAAGGAAGAAAGAAGTAAGAAAGTAAGAAAGAATAAGAAGGAATGAAGAAAGAAGTAAGAAAGAAGTAAAAAAGAAGTAAGAAAGAAGTAAGAAAGAAGTAAGAAAGAAGTAAGAAAGAAGTAAGAAAGAAGTAAGAAAGAAGAAAGAAAGAAGAAAGAAAGGAGTTAAAAAGAAGTAAGAAAGAAGTAAGAAAGAAGTAAGAAAGAAAGAAGAAAGAAGTAAGAAAGAAGTAAGAAAGAAGAAAGAAAGAAGTAAGAAAGAAAGAAGAAAGAAGTAAGAAAGAAGTAAAAAAGAAGTAGGAAAGAAGTAAAAAAGAAGTAGGAAAGAAGTAAGAAAGAAGGAAAAAGTAGTTAGAAAGAAGTAAGAAATAAGTAAGAAAGAAAGAAGAAAGAAGTAAGAAAGAAGTAAGATAGAAGTAAGAAAGAAGTACGAAAGAAGTAAGAAAGAAAGAAGTAAGAAAGAAGTAAGAAAGAAAGAAGAAAGAAGTAAGAAAGAAGTAAGAAAGAAGTATGAAAGATGTAAGAAAGAAGAAAGAAGTAAGAAAGAAGTAAGAAAGAAGTAAGAAAGAATTAAGAAAGAAAGAAGAAAGAAGTAAGAAAGAAGTAAGAAAGAAGTAAGAAATAAGAAAGAACAAGTAAGAAAGAAGAAAGAAAGAAGTAAGAAAGAAGTAAGAAAGAAAGAAGTAAGAAAGAAGAAAGAAGTAAGAAAGAAGTAAGAAAGAAGAAAAAAGAATTTAGAAAGAAGTAAGAAAGAAGTAATAAAGAAGTAAGAAAGAAGTAAGAAAGAAGTAAGAAAGAAGAAAGAAAGAAGAAAGAAAGAAAGAAGAAAGAAGTAAGAAAGAAGTAAGAAAGAAGTAAGAAAGAAGTAAGAAAGAAGTAAGAAAGAATTAAGAAGTAAGAAAGGAGTAAGAAAGAAGAAAGAGGAAAGAAAGAAGAAAGAAAGAAGTTAGAAAGAAGTAAGAAAGAAGTAAGAAAGAAGTAAGAATGAAAGAAGAAAGAAGTAAGAATGAAGAAAGAAAGAAGTAAGAAAGAAGTAAGAAAGAAGTAAGAAAGAAGTAAGAAAGAAAGAAGAAAGAAGTAAGAAAGAAGTAAGAAAGAAGTAAGAAAGAAGTAAGAAGGAAGTAAGAAAGAAGTAAGAAAGAAGTTAGAAAGAAGTAAGAAAGAAGTAAGAAAGAAGTAAGAAAGAAGTAAGAAAGAAGAAAAAAGTAGTTAGAAAGAAGTAAGAAAGAAGTAAGAAAGAAGAAAAAGAAGTTAGAAAGAAGTAAGAAAGAAAGAAGAAAGAAAGAAGAAAGAAAGAAGAAAGAAAGGAGAAAGAAAGAAGTTAGAAAGAGAGAAGAAAGAAAGAAGAAAGAAAGAAGTAAGAAAGAAGTTAGAAAGAAGTAAGAAAGAATTAAGAAAGAAGTAAGAAAGAAGTTAGAAAGAAGTAAGAAAGAAGTAAGAAAGAAGTTAGAAAGAAGTTAGAAAGAAGTAAGAAATAAGTAAGAAAGAAGAAAGAAAGAAAGAAGTAAGAAAGAAATAAGAAAGGAGTTAGAAAGAAGTTAGAAAGAATTTAGAAATAAGAAAGAAAGAAGAAAGCAAGAAGAAAGAAAGAAAGAAGTAAGAAAGAAGTAAGAAAGAAGTAAGAAAGAAGTAAGAAAGAAGTAAGAAAGAAAGAAGAAAGAAAGAAGAAAGAGAGAAGAAAGAGAGAAGAAAGAGAGAAGAAACAAAGAAGAAAGAAAGAAGTAAGAAAGAAGAAAGAAAGAAGTAAGAAAGTAAGAAAGAAGTAAGAAGGAATGAAGAAAGAAGGAAGAAAGAAGTAAGAAAGAAGTAAGAAAGAAGTAAGAAAGAAGTAAGAAAGAAGTAAGAAAGAAAGAAGAAAGAAGTTAGAAAGAAGTAAGAAAGAAGTAAGAAAGAAGTACGAAAGAAGTAAGAAAGAAGTAAGAAAGAAAGATGTAAGAAAGAAGTATGAAAGAAGTAAGAAATAAGTTAGAAAGAAGTAAGAAAGAAGTAAGAAAGAAGTAAGAAAGAAGGAAGAAAGAAGAAAGAAAGAAAGAAGAAAGAAGTAAGAAAGAAGTAAGAAAGAAGTAAGAAAGAAGTAAGAAGGAATGAAGAAAGAGGTAAGAAAGAAGAAAGAAGAAAGAAAGAAGTAAGAAAGAAGAAAGAAAGAAGTAAGAAAGAAGTAAGAAAGAAGTAAGAAAGAAGTAAGAAAGAAAGAAGAAAGAAGTAAGAAAGAAGTTAGAAAGAAGTAAGAAAGAAGTAAGAAAGAAGTAAGAAAGAAAGAAGAAAGGAGTAAGAAAGAAGTAAGAAAGAAGTAAGAAAGAAGTAAGAAAGAATTAAGAAAGAAGTAAGAAAGAAGTAAGAAAGAAGTAAGAAAGAAGTAAGAATTAATGAAGAAAGAAGTAAGAAAGAAGTAAGAAAGAAGTAAGAAAGAAGTAAGAAAGAAGTAAGAAACAAAGAAGAAAGAAAGAAGAAAGAAAGAAGAAAGAGAGAAGAAAGAGAGAAGAAAGAGAGAAGAAACAAAGAAGAAAGAAAGAAGTAAGAAAGAAGAAAGAAAGAAGTAAGAAAGTAAGAAAGAAGTAAGAAGGAATGAAGAAAGAAGTAAGAAAGAAGTAAGAAAGAAGTAAGAAAGAAGTAAGAAAGAAGTAAGAAAGAAGTAAGAAAGAAGAAAAAAAGAAGAAAGAAAGGAGTTAAAAAGAAGTCAGAAAGAAGTAAGAAAGAAGTAAGAAAGGAAGAAGAAAGAAGTTAGAAAGAAGTAAGAAAGAAGTAAGAAAGAAGTACGAAAGAAGTAAGAAAGAAGTAAGAAAGAAAGATGTAAGAAAGAAGTATGAAAGAAGTAAGAAAGAAGTAAGAAAGAAGTAAGAAAGAAGTAAGAAAGAAATAAGAAAGAAGTAAGAAAGAAGTAAGAAAGAAGTAAGAATGAAAGAAGAAAGAAGTAAGAAAGAAGAAAGAAAGAAGTATGAAAGAAGTAAGAAAGAAGAAAGAAAGCAGTAAGGTAGAAGTAAGAAATAAGTAAGAAAGAAGTAAGAAGGAATGAAGAAAGTAGTAAGAAAGATGAAAGAAGTAAGAAAGAAGAAGAAAGAAGTAAGAAAGATGTAAGAAAGAAGTAAGAAAGAATTAAGAAAGAAGTAAGAAAGAAAGAAGAAAGAAAGAAGTAAGAAAGAAGTAAGGAAGAAGTAAGAAGGAAGTAAGAAAGTAGTTAGAAAGAAGTAAGAAAGAAGTAAGAAAGAAAGAAGTAAGAAGGAAGTAAGAAAGAAGGAAGAAAGAAAGAAGAAAGAAAGAAGAAAGAAAGAAGTTAGAAAGAAGTAAGAAAGAAGTAAGAAAGAAGTTAGAAAGAAGTAAGAAAGAAGGAAGAAAGAAGTAAGAAAGTAAGAAAGAATAAGAAGGAATGAAGAAAGAAGTAAGAAAGAAGTAAAAAAGAAGTAAGAAAGAAGTAAGAAAGAAGTAAGAAAGAAGTAAGAAAGAAGTAAGAAAGAAGAAAGAAAGAAGAAAGAAAGGAGTTAAAAAGAAGTAAGAAAGAAGTAAGAAAGAAGTAAGAAAGAAAGAAGAAAGAAGTAAGAAAGAAGTAAGAAAGAAGAAAGAAAGAAGTAAGAAAGAAAGAAGAAAGAAGTAAGAAAGAAGTAAAAAAGAAGTAGGAAAGAAGTAAAAAAGAAGTAGGAAAGAAGTAAGAAAGAAGGAAAAAGTAGTTAGAAAGAAGAAGTAAGAAATAAGTAAGAAAGAAAGAAGAAAGAAGTAAGAAAGAAGTAAGATAGAAGTAAGAAAGAAGTACGAAAGAAGTAAGAAAGAAAGAAGTAAGAAAGAAGTAAGAAAGAAAGAAGAAAGAAGTAAGAAAGAAGTAAGAAAGAAGTATGAAAGATGTAAGAAAGAAGAAAGAAGTAAGAAAGAAGTAAGAAAGAAGTAAGAAAGATTTAAGAAAGAAAGAAGAAAGAAGTAAGAAAGAAGTAAGAAAGAAGTAAGAAATAAGAAAGAACAAGTAAGAAAGAAGAAAGAAAGAAGTAAGAAAGAAGTAAGAAAGAAAGAAGTAAGAAAGAAGAAAGAAGTAAGAAAGAAGTAAGAAAGAAGAAAAAAGAATTTAGAAAGAAGTAAGAAAGAAGTAATAAAGAAGTAAGAAAGAAGTAAGAAAGAAGTAAGAAAGAAGAAAGAAAGAAGAAAGAAAGAAAGAAGAAAGAAGTAAGAAAGAAGTAAGAAAGAAGTAAGAAAGAAGTAAGAAAGAAGTAAGAAAGAATTAAGAAGTAAGAAAGGAGTAAGAAAGAAGAAAGAGGAAAGAAAGAAGAAAGAAAGAAGTTAGAAAGAAGTAAGAAAGAAGTAAGAAAGAAGTAAGAATGAAAGAAGAAAGAAGTAAGAATGAAGAAAGAAAGAAGTAAGAAAGAAGTAAGAAAGAAGTAAGAAAGAAGTAAGAAAGAAAGAAGAAAGAAGTAAGAAAGAAGTAAGAAAGAAGTAAGAAAGAAGAAAAAAGAAGTTAGAAAGAAGTAAGAAAGAAGTAAGAAAGAAGAAAAAAGAAGTTAGAAAGAAGTAAGAAAGAAAGAAGAAAGAAAGAAGAAGGAAAGAAGAAAGAAAGGAGAAAGAAAGAAGTTAGAAAGAGAGAAGAAAGAAAGAAGAAAGAAAGAAGTAAGAAAGAAGTTAGAAAGAAGTAAGAAAGAATTAAGAAAGAAGTAAGAAAGAAGTTAGAAAGAAGTAAGAAAGAAGTAAGAAAGAAGTTAGAAAGAAGTTAGAAAGAAGTAAGAAATAAGTAAGAAAGAAGAAAGAAACAAAGAAGTAAGAAAGAAATAAGAAAGGAGTTAGAAAGAAGTTAGAAAGAATTTAGAAATAAGAAAGAAAGAAGAAAGCAAGAAGAAAGAAAGAAAGAAGTAAGAAAGAAGTAAGAAAGAAGTAAGAAAGAAGTAAGAAAGAAAGAAGAAAGAAAGAAGAAAGAGAGAAGAAAGAGAGAAGAAAGAGAGAAGAAACAAAGAAGAAAGAAAGAAGTAAGAAAGAAGAAAGAAAGAAGTAAGAAAGTAAGAAAGAAGTAAGAAGGAATGAAGAAAGAAGTAAGAAAGAAGTAAGAAAGAAGTAAGAAAGAAGTAAGAAAGAAGTAAGAAAGAAGTAAGAAAGAAAGAAGAAAGAAGTTAGAAAGAAGTAAGAAAGAAGTAAGAAAGAAGTACGAAAGAAGTAAGAAAGAAGTAAGAAAGAAAGATGTAAGAAAGAAGTATGAAAGAAGTAAGAAAGAAGTTAGAAAGAAGTAAGAAAGAAGTAAGAAAGAAATAAGAAAGAAGGAAGAAAGAAGAAAGAAAGAAAGAAGAAAGAAGTAAGAAAGAAGTAAGAAAGAAGTAAGAAAGAAGTAAGAAGGAATGAAGAAAGAGGTAAGAAAGAAGAAAGAAGAAAGAAAGAAGTAAGAAAGAAGAAAGAAAGAAGTAAGAAAGAAGTAAGAAAGAAGTAAGAAAGAAGTAAGAAAGAAAGAAGAAAGAAGTAAGAAAGAAGTTAGAAAGAAGTAAGAAAGAAGTAAGAAAGAAGTAAGAAAGAAAGAAGAAAGGAGTAAGAAAGAAGTAAGAAAGAAGTAAGAAAGAAGTAAGAAAGAATTAAGAAAGAAGTAAGAAAGAAGTAAGAAAGAAGTAAGAAAGAAGTAAGAATTAATGAAGAAAGAAGTAAGAAAGAAGTAAGAAAGAAGTAAGAAAGAAGTAAGAAAGAAGTAAGAAACAAAGAAGAAAGAAAGAAGAAAGAAAGAAGAAAGAGAGAAGAAAGAGAGAAGAAAGAGAGAAGAAACAAAGAAGAAAGAAAGAAGTAAGAAAGAAGAAAGAAAGAAGTAAGAAAGTAAGAAAGAAGTAAGAAGGAATGAAGAAAGAAGTAAGAAAGAAGTAAGAAAGAAGTAAGAAAGAAGTAAGAAAGAAGTAAGAAAGAAGTAAGAAAGAAGAAAAAAAGAAGAAAGAAAGGAGTTAAAAAGAAGTCAGAAAGAAGTAAGAAAGAAGTAAGAAAGGAAGAAGAAAGAAGTTAGAAAGAAGTAAGAAAGAAGTAAGAAAGAAGTACGAAAGAAGTAAGAAAGAAGTAAGAAAGAAAGATGTAAGAAAGAAGTATGAAAGAAGTAAGAAAGTAGTAAGAAAGAAGTAAGAAAGAAGTAAGAAAGAAATAAGAAAGAAGTAAGAAAGAAGTAAGAAAGAAGTAAGAATGAAAGAAGAATGAAGTAAGAAAGAAGAAAGAAAGAAGTATGAAAGAAGTAAGAAAGAAGAAAGAAAGCAGTAAGGTAGAAGTAAGAAATAAGTAAGAAAGAAGTAAGAAGGAATGAAGAAAGTAGTAAGAAAGATGAAAGAAGTAAGAAAGAAGAAGAAAGAAGTAAGAAAGATGTAAGAAAGAAGTAAGAAAGAATTAAGAAAGAAGTAAGAAAGAAAGAAGAAAGAAAGAAGTAAGAAAGAAGTAAGGAAGAAGTAAGAAAGAAGTAAGAAAGTAGTTAGAAAGAAGTAAGAAAGAAGTAAGAAAGAAAGAAGTAAGAAGGAAGTAAGAAAGAAGGAAGAAAGAAAGAAGAAAGAAAGAAGAAAGAAAGAAGTTAGAAAGAAGTAAGAAAGAAGTAAGAAAGAAGTTAGAAAGAAGTAAGAAAGAAGGAAGAAAGAAGTAAGAAAGTAAGAAAGAATAAGAAGGAATGAAGAAAGAAGTAAGAAAGAAGTAAAAAAGAAGTAAGAAAGAAGTAAGAAAGAAGTAAGAAAGAAGTAAGAAAGAAGTAAGAAAGAAGAAAGAAAGAAGAAAGAAAGGAGTTAAAAAGAAGTAAGAAAGAAGTAAGAAAGAAGTAAGAAAGAAAGAAGAAAGAAGTAAGAAAGAAGTAAGAAAGAAGAAAGAAAGAAGTAAGAAAGAAAGAAGAAAGAAGTAAGAAAGAAGTAAAAAAGAAGTAGGAAAGAAGTAAAAAAGAAGTAGGAAAGAAGTAAGAAAGAAGGAAAAAGTAGTTAGAAAGAAGTAAGAAATAAGTAAGAAAGAAAGAAGAAAGAAGTAAGAAAGAAGTAAGATAGAAGTAAGAAAGAAGTACGAAAGAAGTAAGAAAGAAAGAAGTAAGAAAGAAGTAAGAAAGAAAGAAGAAAGAAGTAAGAAAGAAGTAAGAAAGAAGTATGAAAGATGTAAGAAAGAAGAAAGAAGTAAGAAAGAAGTAAGAAAGAAGTAACAAAGATTTAAGAAAGAAAGAAGAAAGAAGTAAGAAAGAAGTAAGAAAGAAGTAAGAAATAAGAAAGAACAAGTAAGAAAGAAGAAAGAAAGAAGTAAGAAAGAAGTAAGAAAGAAAGAAGTAAGAAAGAAGAAAGAAGTAAGAAAGAAGTAAGAAAGAAGAAAAAAGAATTTAGAAAGAAGTAAGAAAGAAGTAATAAAGAAGTAAGAAAGAAGTAAGAAAGAAGTAAGAAAGAAGAAAGAAAGAAGAAAGAAAGAAAGAAGAAAGAAGTAAGAAAGAAGTAAGAAAGAAGTAAGAAAGAAGTAAGAAAGAAGTAAGAAAGAATTAAGAAGTAAGAAAGGAGTAAGAAAGAAGAAAGAGGAAAGAAAGAAGAAAGAAAGAAGTTAGAAAGAAGTAAGAAAGAAGTAAGAAAGAAGTAAGAATGAAAGAAGAAAGAAGTAAGAATGAAGAAAGAAAGAAGTAAGAAAGAAGTAAGAAAGAAGTAAGAAAGAAGTAAGAAAGAAAGAAGAAAGAAGTAAGAAAGAAGTAAGAAAGAAGTAAGAAAGAAGAAAAAAGAAGTTAGAAAGAAGTAAGAAAGAAGTAAGAAAGAAGAAAAAAGAAGTTAGAAAGAAGTAAGAAAGAAAGAAGAAAGAAAGAAGAAAGAAAGAAGAAAGAAAGGAGAAAGAAAGAAGTTAGAAAGAGAGAAGAAAGAAAGAAGAAAGAAAGAAGTAAGAAAGAAGTTAGAAAGAAGTAAGAAAGAATTAAGAAAGAAGTAAGAAAGAAGTTAGAAAGAAGTAAGAAAGAAGTAAGAAAGAAGTTAGAAAGAAGTTAGAAAGAAGTAAGAAATAAGTAAGAAAGAAGAAAGAAACAAAGAAGTAAGAAAGAAATAAGAAAGGAGTTAGAAAGAAGTTAGAAAGAATTTAGAAATAAGAAAGAAAGAAGAAAGCAAGAAGAAAGAAAGAAAGAAGTAAGAAAGAAGTAAGAAAGAAGTAAGAAAGAAGTAAGAAAGAAAGAAGAAAGAAAGAAGAAAGAGAGAAGAAAGAGAGAAGAAAGAGAGAAGAAACAAAGAAGAAAGAAAGAAGTAAGAAAGAAGAAAGAAAGAAGTAAGAAAGTAAGAAAGAAGTAAGAAGGAATGAAGAAAGAAGTAAGAAAGAAGTAAGAAAGAAGTAAGAAAGAAGTAAGAAAGAAGTAAGAAAGAAGTAAGAAAGAAAGAAGAAAGAAGTTAGAAAGAAGTAAGAAAGAAGTAAGAAAGAAGTACGAAAGAAGTAAGAAAGAAGTAAGAAAGAAAGATGTAAGAAAGAAGTATGAAAGAAGTAAGAAAGAAGTTAGAAAGAAGTAAGAAAGAAGTAAGAAAGAAGTAAGAAAGAAGGAAGAAAGAAGAAAGAAAGAAAGAAGAAAGAAGTAAGAAAGAAGTAAGAAAGAAGTAAGAAAGAAGTAAGAAGGAATGAAGAAAGAGGTAAGAAAGAAGAAAGAAGAAAGAAAGAAGTAAGAAAGAAGAAAGAAAGAAGTAAGAAAGAAGTAAGAAAGAAGTAAGAAAGAAGTAAGAAAGAAAGAAGAAAGAAGTAAGAAAGAAGTTAGAAAGAAGTAAGAAAGAAGTAAGAAAGAAGTAAGAAAGAAAGAAGAAAGGAGTAAGAAAGAAGTAAGAAAGAAGTAAGAAAGAAGTAAGAAAGAATTAAGAAAGAAGTAAGAAAGAAGTAAGAAAGAAGTAAGAAAGAAGTAAGAATTAATGAAGAAAGAAGTAAGAAAGAAGTAAGAAAGAAGTAAGAAAGAAGTAAGAAAGAAGTAAGAAACAAAGAAGAAAGAAAGAAGAAAGAAAGAAGAAAGAGAGAAGAAAGAGAGAAGAAAGAGAGAAGAAACAAAGAAGAAAGAAAGAAGTAAGAAAGAAGAAAGAAAGAAGTAAGAAAGTAAGAAAGAAGTAAGAAGGAATGAAGAAAGAAGTAAGAAAGAAGTAAGAAAGAAGTAAGAAAGAAGTAAGAAAGAAGTAAGAAAGAAGTAAGAAAGAAGTAAGAAAGAAGTAAGAAAGAAGAAAAAAAGAAGAAAGAAAGGAGTTAAAAAGAAGTCAGAAAGAAGTAAGAAAGAAGTAAGAAAGGAAGAAGAAAGAAGTTAGAAAGAAGTAAGAAAGAAGTAAGAAAGAAGTACGAAAGAAGTAAGAAAGAAGTAAGAAAGAAAGATGTAAGAAAGAAGTATGAAAGAAGTAAGAAAGAAGTAAGAAAGAAGTAAGAAAGAAGTAAGAAAGAAATAAGAAAGAAGTAAGAAAGAAGTAAGAAAGAAGTAAGAATGAAAGAGGAAAGAAGTAAGAAAGAAGAAAGAAAGAAGTATGAAAGAAGTAAGAAAGAAGAAAGAAAGCAGTAAGATAAAAGTAAGAAATAAGTAAGAAAGAAGTAAGAAGGAATGAAGAAAGTAGTAAGAAAGATGAAAGAAGTAAGAAAGAAGTAAGAAAGAAAGAAGAAAGAAGTAAGAAAGATGTAAGAAAGAAGTAAGAAAGAAGTAAGAAAGAAGTAAGAAAGAAAGAATAAAGAAAGAAAGAAGAAAGAAGTAAGGAAGAAGTAAGAAAGAAGTAAGAAAGAGGAAAGAAAGAAGTAAGAAATAAGAAAGAAGTAAGAAAGAAGTAAGAAAGAATTAAGAAATAAGTAAGAAAGAAAGAAGAAAGAAGTAAGAAAGAAAGAAGAAAGAAGTTAGAAAGAAGTAAGAAAGAAGTAAGAAAGAAGTAAGAAAGAAGTAAGAAAGAAAGAAGTAAGAAAGAATTAAGAAAGAAAGAAGAAAGAAGTAAGAAAGAAGTAAGAAAGAATTAAGAAAGAAGTAAGAAAGTAGTTAGAAAGAAGTAAGAAAGAAGTAAGAAAGAAAGAAGTAAGAAGGAAGTAAGAAAGAAGGAAGAAAGAAAGAAGAAAGAAAGAAGAAAGAAAGAAGTTAGAAAGAAGTAAGAAAGAAGTAAGAAAGAAGGTAGAAAGAAGTAAGAAAGAAGGAAGAAAGTAGTAAGAAAGTAAGAAAGAAGTAAGAAGGAATGAAGAAAGAAGTAAGAAAGAAGTAAAAAAGAAGTAAGAAAGAAGTAAGAAAGAAGTAAGAAAGAAGTAAGAAAGAAAGAAGTAAGAAAGAAGTAAGAAAGAAAGAAGAAAGAAGTAAGAAAGAAGTAAGAAAGAAGTAAGAAAGAAGTAAGAAAGAAGTAAGAAAGAAGTAAGAAGTAAGAAGGAATGATGAAAGAAGTAAGAAAGAAGTAAGAAAGCAGAAAGAAAGAAGTAAGAAAGAAGAAAGAAAGAAGTAAGAAAGAAAGAAGTAAGAAAGAATTAAGAAAGAAGTAAGAAAGAAGTAAGAAAGAAGAAAAAAGAAGTTAGAAAGAAATAAGAAAGAAGTAAGAATGAAGTAAGAAATAAGTAAGAAAGAAGGAAGAAAGAAGTAAGAAAGAAGTAAGAAAGAAAGAAGAAAGAAGTAAGAAAGAAGGAAGAAAGAAGTAAGAAAGAAGTAAGAAAGAAGTAAGAACGAAGTAAGAAAGAAAGAAGAAAGAAGTAAGAAAGAATTTAGAAAGAAGTAAGAAAGAAGTAAGAAAGAAGTAAGAAAGAAAGAAGAAAGAAGTAAGAAAGAAGAAAGAAGTAAGAAAGAAGTAAGAAAGAAAGAAGAAAGAAGTAAGAAAGAAGAAAGAAAGAAGTATGAAAGAAGCAAGAAAGAATAAAGAAAGCAGTAAGAAAGAAGTAAGAAAGAAGTAAGAAAGAAGTAAGAAGTAATGAAGAAAGTAGTAAGAAAGAAGAAAGAAGTAAGAAAGAAGTAAGAAAGAAGTAAGAAAGAAAGAAGAAAGAAGTAAGAAAGATGTAAGAAAGAAGTAAGAAAGAAGTAAGAAAGAAGTAAGAAAGAAAGAAGAAAGAAAGAAGTAAGAAAGAGGTAAGAAAGAAGTAAGAAAGAAGTAAGAAACAGGAAAGAAAGAAGTAAGAAATAAGAAAGAAGTAAGAAAGAATTACGAAATAAGTAAGAAAGAAAGAAGAAAGAAGTAAGAAAGAAAGAAGAAAGAAGTTAGAAAGAAGTAAGAAAGAAGTAAGAAAGAAGTAAGAAAGAAGTAAGAAAGAAAGAAGTAAGAAAGAAGTAAGAAAGAAAGAAGAAAGAAGTAAGAAAGAAGTAAGAAAGAAGTAAGAAAGAAGTAAGAAAGAAGTAAGAAGTAAGAAGGAATGATGAAAGAAGTAAGAAAGAAGTAAGAAAGCAGAAAGAAAGAAGTAAGAAAGAAGAAAGAAAGAAGTAAGAAAGAAAGAAGTAAGAAAGAATTAAGAAAGAAGTAAGAAAGAAGTAAGAAAGAAGAAAAAAGAAGTTAGAAAGAAATAAGAAAGAAGTAAGAATGAAGTAAGAAATAAGTAAGAAAGAAGGAAGAAAGAAGTAAGAAAGAAGTAAGAAAGAAGTAAGAAAGAAGTAAGAAAGAAGTAAGAACGAAGTAAGAAAGAAAGAAGAAAGAAGTAAGAAATAATTTAGAAAGAAGTAAGAAAGAAGTAAGAAAGAAGTAAGAAAGAAAGAAGAAAGAAGTAAGAAAGAAGAAAGAAGTAAGAAAGAAGTAAGAAAGAATTAAGAAAGAAGTAAGAAAGAAGTAAGAAAGAAGTAAGAAAGAAGTAAGAAAGAAGTAAGAAAGAAGTAAGAAAGAAGTAAGAAGGAATGAAGAAAGAAGTAAGAAAGAAGTAAGAAAGAAGTAAGAAAGAAGTAAGAAAGGAGTAAGAAAGAAGTAAGAAGGAATGAAGAAAGAAGTAAGAAAGAAGCAAGAAAGCAGAAAGAAAGAAGTAAGAAAGAAGTAAGAAAGAAGTAAGAAGGAATGAAGAAAGAAGTAAGAAAGAAAGAAGTTAGAAAGAATTAAGAAAGAAGTAAGAAGGAAGTAAGAAAGAAGAAAAAAGAAGTTAGAAAGAAGTAAGAAAGAAGTTAGAAAGAAGTAAGAAAGAAGTAAGAAAGAAGTAAGAAAGAAGAAAGAAAGAAAGAAGAAAGAAGTAAGAAAGAAGTATTAAAGAAGTAAGAAAGAAGTAAGAAGGAATGAAGAAAGAAGTAAGAAAGAAGAAAGAAGAAAGAAGAAAGAAAGAAGTAAGAAAGAAGAAAGAAAGAAGTAAGAAAGAAGTAAGAAAGAAGAAAGAAAGAAAGAAGAAAGAAGTAAGAAAGAAGTAAGAAAGAAGTAAGAAAGAAGTAAGAAGGAATGAAGAAAGAAGTAAGAAAGAAGAAAGAAGTAAGAAAGAAGTAAGAAAGAAGAAAGAAATAAGTAAGAAAGAAGAAAGAAAGAAGAAGGAAGTAAGAAAGAAAGAAGAAAGAAGTATGAAAGAAGAAAGATAGAAGAAAGAAAGAAAGAAGAAAGAATTAAGAAAGAAGTAAGAAAGAAGTAAGAAAGAAGTAAGAAATAAGTAAGAAAGAAGTAAGAAGGAATGAAGAAAGAAGTAAGAAAGAAGTAAGAAAGAAGAAAGAAAGAAGTAAGAAAGAAGAAAGAAAGAAGTAAGAAAGAAGTAAGAAAGAAGTAAGAAAGAAGTAAGAAAGAAAGAAGAAAGAAGTAAGAAAGAAGTAAGAAAGAAGTAAGAAAGAAGTAAGAAAGAAAGAAGAAAGAAGTAAGAAAGAAGTAAAAAAGAAGTAGGAAAGAAGTAAAAAAGAAGTAGCAAAGAAGTAAGAAAGAAGAAAAAAGTAGTTAGAAAGAAGTAAGAAATAAGTAAGAAAGAAGAAAGAAGTAAGAAAGAAGTAAGATAGAAGTAAGAAAGAAGTACGAAAGAAGTAAGAAAGAAAGAAGTAAGAAAGAAGTAAGAAAGAAAGAAGAAAGAAGTAAGAAAGAAGTAAGAAAGAAGTATGAAAGATGTAAGAAAGAAGAAAGAAGTAAGAAAGAAGTAAGAAAGAAGTAAGAAAGAAAGAAGAAAGAAGTAAGAAAGAAGTAAGAAAGAAGTAAGAAATAAGAAAGAACAAGTAAGAAAGAAGAAAGAAAGAAGTAAGAAAGAAGTAAGAAAGAAAGAAGTAAGAAAGAAGAAAGAAGTAAGAAAGAAGTAAGAAAGAAAAAAAAAGAATTTAGAAAGAAGTAAGAAAGAAGTAATAAAGAAGTAAGAAAGAAGTAAGAAAGAAGTAAGAAAGAAGAAAGAAAGAAGAAAGAAAGAAAGAAGAAAGAAGTAAGAAAGAAGTAAGAAAGAAGTAAGAAAGAAGTAAGAAAGAAGTAAGAAAGAATTAAGAAGTAAGAAAGGAGTAAGAAAGAAGAAAGAGGAAAGAAAGAAGAAAGAAAGAATTTAGAAAGAAGTAAGAAAGAAGTAAGAAAGAAAGAAGAAAGAAGTAAGAAAGAAGTAAGAATGAAGAAAGAAAGAAGTAAGAAAGAAGTAAGAAAGAAGTAAGAAAGAAGTAAGAAAGAAGTAAGAAAGAAGTAAGAAAGAAGTAAGAAAGAAGTAAGAAAGAAGTAAGAAAGAAGTTAGAAAGAAGTAAGAAAGTAGTTAGAAAGAAGTAAGAAAGAAGTAAGAAAGAAAGAAGTAAGAAGGAAGTAAGAAAGAAGGAAGAAAGAAAGAAGAAAGAAAGAAGAAAGAAAGAAGTTAGAAAGAAGTAAGAAAGAAGTAAGAAAGAAGTTAGAAAGAAGTAAGAAAGAAGTAAGAAATAAGTAAGAAAGAAGAAAGAAAGAAAGAAGTAAGAAAGAAATAAGAAAGGAGTTAGAAAGAAGTTAGAAAGAATTTAGAAATAAGAAAGAAAGAAGAAAGCAAGAAGAAAGAAATAAAGAAGTAAGAAAGAAGTATAGAAAGAAGTAAGAAAGAAAGAAGAAAGAAAGAAGAAAGAAAGAAGAAAGAGAGAAGAAAGAGAGAAGAAAGAGAGAAGAAACAAAGAAGAAAGAAAGAAGTAAGAAAGAAGAAAGAAAGAAGTAAGAAAGTAAGAAAGAAGTAAGAAGGAATGAAGAAAGAAGTAAGAAAGAAGTAAGAAAGAAGTAAGAAAGAAGTAAGAAAGAAGTAAGAAAGAAGTAAGAAAGAAGAAAGAAAGAAGAAAGAAAGGAGTTAAAAAGAAGTCAGAAAGAAGTAATAAAGAAGTAGGAAAGAAAGAAGAAAGAAGTTAGAAAGAAGTAAGAAAGAAGTAAGAAAGAAGTACGAAAGAAGAAAGAAAGAAGAAAGAAAGAAAGAAGAAAGAAGTAAGAAAGAAGTAAGAAAGAAGTAAGAAAGAAGTAAGAAAGAAGTGAGAAAGAATTAAGAAGTAAGAAAGCAGTAAGAAAGAAGAAAGAGGAAAGAAAGAAGAAAGAAAGAAGAAAGAAGTAAGAAAGAAGTAAGAATGAAGAAAGAAAGAAGTAAGAAACAAGTAAGAAAGAAGTAAGAAAGAAGTAAGAAAGAAGTAAGAAAGAAAGAAGAAAGAAGTAAGAAAGAAGTATTAAAGAAGTAAGAAAGAAGAAAGAAAGAAAGAAGAAAGAAGTAAGAAAGAAGTAAGAAAGAAGTAAGAAAGAAGTAAGAAAGAAGTAAGAAAGAAGTAAGAAAGAAGTTAGAAAGAAGTAAGAAAGAAGTAAGAAAGAAGTAAGAAAGAAGTAAGAAAGAAGAAAAAAGTAGTTAGAAAGAAGTAAGAAAGAAGTAAGAAAGAAGAAAAAAGAAGTTAGAAAGAAGTAAGAAAGAAAGAAGAAAGAAAGAAGAAAGAAAGAAGAAAGAAAGAAGAAAGAAAGGAGAAAGAAAGAAGTTAGAAAGAGGGAAGAAAGAAAGAAGAAAGAAAGAAGTAAGAAAGAAGTTAGAAAGAAGTAAGAAAGAATTAAGAAAGAAGTAAGAAAGTAGTTAGAAAGAAGTAAGAAAGAAGTAAGAAAGAAAGAAGTAAGAAGGAAGTAAGAAAGAAGGAAGAAAGAAACAAGAAAGAAAGAAGTAAGAAAGAAGTTAGAAAGAAGTAAGAAAGAAGTAAGAAAGAAGTTAGAAAGAAGTAAGAAAGAAGTAAGGAATAAGTAAGAAAGAAGAAAGAAAGAAAGAAGTAAGAAAGAAATAAGAAAGGAGTTAGAAAGAAGTTAGAAAGAATTTAGAAATAAGAAAGAAAGAAGAAAGCAAGAAGAAAGAAAGAAATAAGTAAGAAAGAAGTAAGAAAGAAGTAAGAAAGAAAGAAGTAAGAAGGAAGTAAGAAAGAAGGAAGAAAGAAAGGAGAAAGAAAGAAGAAAGAAAGAAGAAAGAAAGAAGAAAGAAAGAAGAAAGAGAGAAGAAAGAGAGAAGAAAGAGAGGAGAAACAAAGAAGAAAGAAGAAGTAAGAAAGAAGAAAGAAAGAAGTAAGAAAGTAAGAAAGAAGTAAGAAGGAATGAAGAAAGAAGTAAGAAAGAAGTAAGAAAGAAGTAAGAAAGAAGTAAGAAAGAAGTAAGAAAGAAGAAAGAAAGAAGAAAGAAAGGAGTTAAAAAGAAGTCAGAAAGAAGTAAAAAAGAAGTAAGAAAGAAAGAAGAAAGAAGTTAGAAAGAAGTAAGAAACAAGTAAGAAATAAGTACGAAAGAAGTAAGAAAGAAGTAAGAAAGAAAGATGTAAGAAAGAAGTATGAAAGAAGTAAGAAAGAAGTTAGAAAGAAGTAAGAAAGAAGTAAGAAAGAAATAAGAAAGAAGTAAGAAAGAAGTAAGAAAGAAGTAAGAATGAAAGAAGAAAGAAGTAAGAAAGAAGAAAGAAAGAAGTATGAAAGAAGTAAGAAAGAAGAAAGAAAGCAGTAAGATAGAAGTAAGAAATAAGTAAGAAAGAAGTAAGAAGGAATGAAGAAAGTAGTAAGAAAGATGAAAGAAGTAAGAAAGAAGAAGAAAGAAGTAAGAAAGATGTAAGAAAGAAGTAAGAAAGAAGTAAGAAAGAAGTAAGAAAGAAAGAAGAAAGAAAGAAGTAAGAAAGAAGTAAGGAAGAAGTAAGAAAGAAGTAAGAAAGAGGAAAGAAAGAAGTAAGAAATAAGAAAGAAGTAAGAAAGAAGTAAGAAAGAATTAAGAAATAAGTAAGAAAGAAAGAAGAAAGAAGTAAGAAAGAAAGAAGAAAGAAGTTAGAAAGAAGTAAGAAAGAAGTAAGAAAGAAGTAAGAAAGAAAGAAGTAAGAAAGAATTAAGAAAGAAAGAAGAAAGAAGTAAGAAAGAAGTAAGAAAGAATTATGAAAGAAGAAAGTAGTTAGAAAGAAGTAAGAAAGAAGTAAGAAAGAAAGAAGTAAGAAGGAAGTAAGAAAGAAGGAAGAAAGAAAGAAGAAAGAAAGAAGAAAGAAAGAAGTTAGAAAGAAGTAAGAAAGAAGTAAAAAAGAAGTAAGAAAGAAGTAAGAAAGAAGTAAGAAAGAAGTAAGAAAGAAGTAAGAAAGAAGTAAGAAAGAAGAAAGAAAGAAGAAAGAAAGGAGTTAAAAAGAAGTAAGAAAGAAGTAAGAAAGAAAGAAGAAAGAAGTAAGAAAGAAGTAAAAAAGAAGTAGGAAAGAAGTAAAAAAGAAGTAGGAAAGAAGTAAGAAAGAAGGAAAAAGTAGTTAGAAAGAAGTAAGAAATAAGTAAGAAAGAAAGAAGAAAGAAGTAAGAAAGAAGTAAGATAGAAGTAAGAAAGAAGTACGAAAGAAGTAAGAAAGAAAGAAGTAAGAAAGAAGTAAGAAAGAAAGAAGAAAGAAGTAAGAAAGAAGTAAGAAAGAAGTATGAAAGATGTAAGAAAGAAGAAAGAAGTAAGAAAGAAGTAAGAAAGAAGTAAGAAAGAAGTAAGAAAGAAAGAAGAAAGAAGTAAGAAAGAATTAAGAAAGAAGTAAGAAAGAAGTAAGAAAGAAGGAAGAAAGTAGTAAGAAAGTAAGAAAGAAGTAAGAAGGAATGAAGAAAGAAGTAAGAAAGAAGTAAGAAAGAAGTAAGAAAGAAGTAAGAAAGAAGTAAGAAAGAAAGAAGTAAGAAAGAAGTAAGAAAGAAAGAAGAAAGAAGTAAGAAAGAAGTAAGAAAGAAGTAAGAAAGAAGTAAGAAAGAAGTAAGAAAGAAGTAAGAAGTAAGAAGGAATGATGAAAGAAGTAAGAAAGAAGTAAGAAAGCAGAAAGAAAGAAGTAAGAAAGAAGAAAGAAAGAAGTAAGAAAGAAAGAAGTAAGAAAGAATTAAGAAAGAAGTAAGAAAGAAGTAAGAAAGAAGAAAAAAGAAGTTAGAAAGAAATAAGAAAGAAGTAAGAATGAAGTAAGAAATAAGTAAGAAAGAAGGAAGAAAGAAGTAAGAAAGAAGTAAGAAAGAAAGAAGAAAGAAGTAAGAAAGAAGGAAGAAAGAAGTAAGAAAGAAGTAAGAAAGAAGTAAGAACGAAGTAAGAAAGAAAGAAGAAAGAAGTAAGAAAGAATTTAGAAAGAAGTAAGAAAGAAGTAAGAAAGAAGTAAGAAAGAAAGAAGAAAGAAGTAAGAAAGAAAAAAGAAGTAAGAAAGAAGTAAGAAAGAATTAAGAAAGAAGTAAGAAAGAAGGAAGAAAGAAGTAAGAATGAAGTAAGAAAGAAGTAAGAAAGAAGTAAGAAAGAAGTAAGAAAGAAGTAAGAAAGAAGTAAGAAGGAATGAAGAAAGAAGTAAGAAAGAAGTAAGAAAGCAGAAAGAAAGAAGTAAGAAAGAAGAAAGAAAGAAGTAAGAAAGAAAGAAGTTAGAAAGAATTAAGAAAGAAGTAAGAAAGAAGTAAGAAAGAAGAAAAAAGAAGTTAGAAAGAAGTAAGAAAGAAGTTAGAAAGAAGTAAGAAAGAAGTAAGAAAGAAGTAAGAAAGAAGAAAGAAAGAAAGAAGAAAGAAGTAAGAAAGAAGTAAGAAAGAAGTAAGAAAGAAGTAAGAAGGAATGAAGAAAGAAGTAAGAAAGAAGAAAGAAGAAAGAAAGAAGTAAGAAAGAAGAAAGAAAGAAGTAAGAAAGAAGAAAGAAAGAAGTAAGAAAGAAGTAAGAAAGAAAGAAGAAAGAAGAAAGAAAGAAGTTAGAAAGAAGTAAGAAAGAAGTTAGAAAGAAGTAAGAAAGAAAGAAGAAAGAAGTAAGAAAGAATTTAGAAAGAAGTAAGAAAGAAGTAAGAAAGAAGTAAGAAAGAAGTAAGAAAGAAGTAAGAAAGAAGTAAGAAAGAAAGAAGAAAGAAAGAAGAAAGAAAGAAGAAAGAGAGAAGTATGAAAGAAGTAAGAAAGAAGTTAGAAAGAAGTAAGAAAGAAGTAAGAAAGAAATAAGAAAGGAGTAAGAAAGAAGTAAGAAAGAAGTAAGAAAGAAAGAAGAAAGAAGTAAGAAAGAAGAAAGAAATAAGTATGAAAGAAGCAAGAAAGAATAAAGAAAGCAGTAAGAAAGAAGTAAGAAAGAAGTAAGAAAGAAGTAAGAAGGAATGAAGAAAGTAGTAAGAAAGAAGAAAGAAGTAAGAAAGAAGTAAGAAAGAAGTAAGAAAGAAAGAAGAAAGAAGAAAGATGTAAGAAAGAAGTAAGAAAGAAGTAAGAAAGAAGTAAGAAAGAAAGAAGAAAGAAAGAAGTAAGAAAGAGGTAAGAAAGAAGTAAGAAAGAAGTAAGAAACAGGAAAGAAAGAAGTAAGAAATAAGAAAGAAGTAAGAAAGAAGTAAGAAAGAATTACGAAATAAGTAAGAAAGAAAGAAGAAAGAAGTAAGAAAGAAAGAAGAAAGAAGTTAGAAAGAAGTAAGAAAGAAGTAAGAAAGAAGTAAGAAAGAAGTAAGAAGTAAGAAGGAATGATGAAAGAAGTAAGAAAGAAGTAAGAAAGCAGAAAGAAAGAAGTAAGAAAGAAGAAAGAAAGAAGTAAGAAAGAAAGAAGTAAGAAAGAATTAAGAAAGAAGTAAGAAAGAAGTAAGAAAGAAGAAAAAAGAAGTTAGAAAGAAATAAGAAAGAAGTAACAAAGAAGTAAGAAATAAGTAAGAAAGAAGGAAGAAAGAAGTAAGAAAGAAGTAAGAAAGAAAGAAGAAAGAAGTAAGAAAGAAGTAAGAAAGAAGTAAGAAAGAAGTAAGAAAGAAGTAAGAACGAAGTAAGAAAGAAAGAAGAAAGAAGTAAGAAAGAATTTAGAAAGAAGTAAGAAAGAAGTAAGAAAGAAGTAAGAAAGAAAGAAGAAAGAAGTAAGAAAGAAGAAAGAAGTAAGAAAGAAGTAAGAAAGAATTAAGAAAGAAGTAAGAAAGAAGTAAGAAAGAAGTAAGAAAAAAGTAAGAAAGAAGTAAGAAAGAAGTAAGAAAGAAGTAAGAAGGAATGAAGAAAGAAGTAAGAAAGAAGTAAGAAAGAAGTAAGAAAGAAGTAAGAAAGAAGTAAGAAAGAAGTAAGAAGGAATGAAGAAAGAAGTAAGAAAGAAGTAAGAAAGCAGAAAGAAAGAAGTAAGAAAGAAGAAAGAAAGAAGTAAGAAAGAAAGAAGTTAGAAAGAATTAAGAAAGAAGTAAGAAAGAAGTAAGAAAGAAGAAAAAAGAAGTTAGAAAGAAGTAAGAAAGAAGTTAGAAAGAAGTAAGAAAGAAGTAAGAAAGACGTAAGAAAGAAGAAAGAAAGAAAGAAGAAAGAAGTAAGAAAGAAGTATTAAAGAAGTAAGAAAGAAGTAAGAAGGAATGAAGAAAGAAGTAAGAAAGAAGAAAGAAGAAAGAAGAAAGAAAGAAGTAAGAAAGAAGAAAGAAAGAAGTAAGAAAGAAGTAAGAAAGAAGAAAGAAAGAAAGAAGAAAGAAGTAAGAAAGAAGTAAGAAAGAAGTAAGAAAGAAGTAAGAAGGAATGAAGAAAGAAGTAAGAAAGAAGAAAGAAGAAAGAAAGAAGTAAGAAAGAAGAAAGAAAGAAGTAAGAAAGAAGAAAGAAAGAAGTAAGAAAGAAGTAAGAAAGAAAGAAGAAAGAAGTAAGAAAGAAGTTAGAAAGAAGTAAGAAAGAAGTTAGAAAGAAGTAAGAAAGAAAGAAGAAAGAAGTAAGAAAGAAGTAAGAAAGAAGTAAGAAAGAAGTAAGAAAGAAGTAAGAAAGAAGTTAGAAAGAAGTTAGAAAGAAGTAAGAAAGAAGTTAGAAAGAAGTAAGAAAGAAAGAAGAAAGAAGTAAGAAAGAAGAAAGAAAGAAGTAAGAAAGTAAGAAAGAAGTAAGAAGGAATGAAGAAAGAAGTAAGAAAGAAGTAAGAAAGAAGTAAGAAAGAAGTAAGAAAGAAGTAAGAAAGAAGTAAGAAAGAAGTAAGAAAGAAGAAAGAAAGAAGAAAGAAAGGAGTTAAAAAGAAGTCAGAAAAAAGTAAGAAAGAAGTAAGAAAGAAAGAAGAAAGAAGTTAGAAAGAAGTAAGAAAGAAGTAAGAAAGAAGTACGAAAGAAGTAAGAAAGAAGTAAGAAAGAAAGATGTAAGAAAGAAGTATGAAAGAAGTAAGAAAGAAGTTAGAAAGAAGTAAGAAAGAAGTAAGAAAGAAATAAGAAAGAAGTAAGAAAGAAGTAAGAAAGAAGTAAGAATGAAAGAAGAAAGAAGTAAGAAAGAAGAAAGAAAGAAGTATGAAAGAAGTAAGAAAGAAGAAAGAAAGCAGTAAGATAGAAGTAAGAAATAAGTAAGAAAGAAGTAAGAAGGAATGAAGAAAGTAGTAAGAAAGATGAAAGAAGTAAGAAAGAAGTAAGAAAGAAAGAAGAAAGAAGTAAGAAAGATGTAAGAAAGAAGTAAGAAAGAAGTAAGAAAGAAGTAAGAAAGAAAGAAGAAAGAAAGAAGTAAGAAAGAAGTAAGGAAGAAGTAAGAAAGAAGTAAGAAAGAGGAAAGAAAGAAGTAAGAAATAAGAAAGAAGTAAGAAAGAATTAAGAAAGAAAGAAGAAAGAAGTAAGAAAGAAGTAAGAAAGAATTAAGAAAGAAGCAAGAAAGTAGTTAGAAAGAAGTAAGAAAGAAGTAAGAAAGAAAGAAGTAAGAAGGAAGTAAGAAAGAAGGAAGAAAGAAAGAAGAAAGAAAGAAGAAAGAAAGAAGAAAGAAGTAAAAAAGAAGTAAGAAAGAAGTAAGAAAGAAGTAAGAAAGAAGTAAGAAAGAAGTAAGAACGAAGTAAGAAAGAAAGAAGAAAGAAGTAAGAAAGAAGTAAGAAAGAAGTAAGAAAGAAGTAAGAAAGAAGTAAGAACGAAGTAAGAAAGAAAGAAGAAAGAAGTAAGAAAGAATTTAGAAAGAAGTAAGAAAGAAGTAAGAAAGAAGTAAGAAAGAAAGAAGAAAGAAGTAAGAAAGAAGAAAGAAGTAAGAAAGAAGTAAGAAAGAATTAAGAAAGAAGTAAGAAAGAAGTAAGAAAGAAGTAAGAAAGAAGTAAGAAAGAAGTAAGAAAGAAGTAAGAAGGAATGAAGAAAGAAGTAAGAAAGAAGTAAGAAAGAAGTAAGAAAGAAGTAAGAAAGAAGTAAGAAAGAAGTAAGAAGGAATGAAGAAAGAAGTAAGAAAGAAGTAAGAAAGCAGAAAGAAAGAAGTAAGAAAGAAGAAAGAAAGAAGTAAGAAAGAAAGAAGTTAGAAAGAATTAAGAAAGAAGTAAGAAAGAAGTAAGAAAGAAGAAAAAAGAAGTTAGAAAGAAGTAAGAAAGAAGTTAGAAAGAAGTAAGAAAGAAGTAAGAAAGAAGTAAGAAAGAAGAAAGAAAGAAAGAAGAAAGAAGTAAGAAAGAAGTATTAAAGAAGTAAGAAAGAAGTAAGAAGGAATGAAGAAAGAAGTAAGAAAGAAGAAAGAAGAAAGAAGAAAGAAAGAAGTAAGAAAGAAGAAAGAAAGAAGTAAGAAAGAAGAAAGAAAGAAGTAAGAAAGAAGTAAGAAAGAAAGAAGAAAAAAGTAAGAAAGAAGTTAGAAAGAAGTAAGAAAGAAGTTAGAAAGAAGTAAGAAAGAAAGAAGAAAGAAGTAAGAAAGAAGTAAGAAAGAAGTAAGAAAGAAGTAAGAAAGAAGTAAGAAAGAAGTTAGAAAGAAGTAAGAAAGAAGTTAGAAAGAAGTAAGAAAGAAAGAAGAAAGAAGTAAGAAAGAAGAAAGAAAGAAGTAAGAAAGTAAGAAAGAAGTAAGAAGGAATGAAGAAAGAAGTAAGAAAGAAGTAAGAAAGAAGTAAGAAAGAAGTAAGAAAGAAGTAAGAAAGAAGTAAGAAAGAAGTAAGAAAGAAGAAAGAAAGAAGAAAGAAAGGAGTTAAAAAGAAGTCAGAAAAAAGTAAGAAAGAAGTAAGAAAGAAAGAAGAAAGAAGTTAGAAAGAAGTAAGAAAGAAGTAAGAAAGAAGTACGAAAGAAGTAAGAAAGAAGTAAGAAAGAAAGATGTAAGAAAGAAGTATGAAAGAAGTAAGAAAGAAGTTAGAAAGAAGTAAGAAAGAAGTAAGAAAGAAATAAGAAAGAAGTAAGAAAGAAGTAAGAAAGAAGTAAGAATGAAAGAAGAAAGAAGTAAGAAAGAAGAAAGAAAGAAGTATGAAAGAAGTAAGAAAGAAGAAAGAAAGCAGTAAGATAGAAGTAAGAAATAAGTAAGAAAGAAGTAAGAAGGAATGAAGAAAGTAGTAAGAAAGATGAAAGAAGTAAGAAAGAAGTAAGAAAGAAAGAAGAAAGAAGTAAGAAAGAAGTAAGAAAGAAGTAAGAAAGAATTACGAAATAAGTAAGAATGAAAGAAGAAAGAAGTAAGAAAGAAAGAAGAAAGAAGTTAGAAAGAAGTAAGAAAGAAGTAAGAAAGAAGTAAGAAAGAAGTAAGAAGGAAAGAAGTAAGAAAGAAGTAAGAAAGAAAGAAGAAAGAAGTAAGAAAGAAGTAAGAAAGAAGTAAGAAAGAAGTAAGAAAGAAGTAAGAAAGAAGTAAGAAGTAAGAAGGAATGATGAAAGAAGTAAGAAAGAAGTAAGAAAGCAGAAAGAAAGAAGTAAGAAAGAAGAAAGAAAGAAGTAAGAAAGAAAGAAGTAAGAAAGAATTAAGAAAGAAGTAAGAAAGAAGTAAGAAAGAAGAAAAAAGAAGTTAGAAAGAAATAAGAAAGAAGTAAGAATGAAGTAAGAAATAAGTAAGAAAGAAGGAAGAAAGAAGTAAGAAAGAAGTAAGAAAGAAAGAAGAAAGAAGTAAGAAAGAAGGAAGAAAGAAGTAAGAAAGAAGTAAGAAAGAAGTAAGAACGAAGTAAGAAAGAAAGAAGAAAGAAGTAAGAAAGAATTTAGAAAGAAGTAAGAAAGAAGTAAGAAAGAAGTAAGAAAGAAAGAAGAAAGAAGTAAGAAAGAAGAAAGAAGTAAGAAAGAAGTAAGAAAGAATTAAGAAAGAAGTAAGAAAGAAGTAAGAAAGAAGTAAGAATGAAGTAAGAAAGAAGTAAGAAAGAAGTAAGAAAGAAGTAAGAAAGAAGTAAGAAAGAAAGAAGAAAGGAGTAAGAAAGAAGAAAGAAAGAAGTAAGAAAGAAGTAAGAAAGAGGAAAGAAAGAAGTAAGAAAGGAGAAAGAAAGAAGAAAGAAAGAAGTTAAAAAGAAGTAAGAAAGAAGTAAGAAAGAAGTAAGAAAGAAGTTAGAAAGAATTAAGAAAGAAGTAAGAAAGAAGTAAGAAAGCAGAAAGAAAGAAGTAAGAAAGAAGAAAGAAAGAAGTAAGAAAGAAAGAAGTTAGAAAGAATTAAGAAAGAAGTAAGAAAGAAGTAAGAAAGAAGAAAAAAGAAGTTAGAAAGAAGTAAGAAAGAAGTTAGAAAGAAGTAAGAAAGAAGTAAGAAAGAAGTAAGAAAGAAGAAAGAAAGAAAAAAGAAAGAAGTAAGAAAGAAGTAAGAAAGAAGTAAGAAAGAAGTAAGAAGGAATGAAGAAAGAAGTAAGAAAGAAGAAAGAAGAAAGAAAGAAGTAAGAAAGAAGAAAGAAAGAAGTAAGAAAGAAGAAAGAAAGAAGTAAGAAAGAAGTAAGAAAGAAAGAAGAAAGAAGAAAGAAAGAAGTTAGAAAGAAGTAAGAAAGAAGTTAGAAAGAAGTAAGAAAGAAAGAAGAAAGAAGTAATAAAGAAGTAATAAAGAAGTAATAAAGAAGTAAGAAAGAAGTAAGAAAGAAGTAAGAAAGAAGTAAGAAAGAAGTAAGAAAGAAGTAAGAAGGAATGAAGAAAGAAGTAAGAAAGAAGTAAGAAAGAAGTAAGAAAGAAGTAAGAAAGAAGTAAGAAAGAAGTAAGAAAGAAAGAAGAAAGAAAGAAGAAAGAAAGAAGAAAGAGAGAAGTATGAAAGAAGTAAGAAAGAAGTTAGAAAGAAGTAAGAAAGAAGTAAGAAAGAAATAAGAAAGGAGTAAGAAAGAAGTAAGAAAGAAGTAAGAAAGAAAGAAGAAAGAAGTAAGAAAGAAGAAAGAAATAAGTATGAAAGAAGCAAGAAAGAATAAAGAAAGCAGTAAGAAAGAAGTAAGAAAGAAGTAAGAAAGAAGTAAGAAGGAATGAAGAAAGTAGTAAGAAAGAAGAAAGAAGTAAGAAAGAAGTAAGAAAGAAGTAAGAAAGAAAGAAGAAAGAAGAAAGATGTAAGAAAGAAGTAAGAAAGAAGTAAGAAAGAAGTAAGAAAGAAAGAAGAAAGAAAGAAGTAAGAAAGAGGTAAGAAAGAAGTAAGAAAGAAGTAAGAAACAGGAAAGAAAGAAGTAAGAAATAAGAAAGAAGTAAGAAAGAAGTAAGAAAGAATTACGAAATAAGTAAGAAAGAAAGAAGAAAGAAGTAAGAAAGAAAGAAGAAAGAAGTTAGAAAGAAGTAAGAAAGAAGTAAGAAAGAAGTAAGAAAGAAGTAAGAAGTAAGAAGGAATGATGAAAGAAGTAAGAAAGAAGTAAGAAAGCAGAAAGAAAGAAGTAAGAAAGAAGAAAGAAAGAAGTAAGAAAGAAAGAAGTAAGAAAGAATTAAGAAAGAAGTAAGAAAGAAGTAAGAAAGAAGAAAAAAGAAGTTAGAAAGAAATAAGAAAGAAGTAAGAATGAAGTAAGAAATAAGTAAGAAAGAAGGAAGAAAGAAGTAAGAAAGAAGTAAGAAAGAAGTAAGAAAGAAAGAAGAAAGAAGTAAGAAAGAAGGAAGAAAGAAGTAAGAAAGAAGTAAGAAAGAAGTAAGAACGAAGTAAGAAAGAAAGAAGAAAGAAGTAAGAAAGAATTTAGAAAGAAGTAAGAAAGAAGTAAGAAAGAAGTAAGAAAGAAAGAAGAAAGAAGTAAGAAAGAAGAAAGAAGTAAGAAAGAAGTAAGAAAGAATTAAGAAAGAAGTAAGAAAGAAGTAAGAAAGAAGTAAGAAAGAAGTAAGAAAGAAGTAAGAAAGAAGTAAGAAAGAAGTAAGAAGGAATGAAGAAAGAAGTAAGAAAGAAGTAAGAAAGAAGTAAGAAAGAAGTAAGAAAGAAGTAAGAAGGAATGAAGAAAGAAGTAAGAAAGAAGTAAGAAAGCAGAAAGAAAGAAGTAAGAAAGAAGAAAGAAAGAAGTAAGAAAGAAAGAAGTTAGAAAGAATTAAGAAAGAAGTAAGAAAGAAGTAAGAAAGAAGAAAAAAGAAGTTAGAAAGAAGTAAGAAAGAAGTTAGAAAGAAGTAAGAAAGAAGTAAGAAAGACGTAAGAAAGAAGAAAGAAAGAAAGAAGAAAGAAGTAAGAAAGAAGTATTAAAGAAGTAAGAAAGAAGTAAGAAGGAATGAAGAAAGAAGTAAGAAAGAAGAAAGAAGAAAGAAGAAAGAAAGAAGTAAGAAAGAAGAAAGAAAGAAGTAAGAAAGAAGTAAGAAAGAAGTAAGAAAGAAGTACGAAAGAAGTAAGAAAGAAGTAAGAAAGAAAGAAGTAAGAAAGAAGTATGAAAGAAGTAAGAAAGAAGTTAGAAAGAAGTAAGAAAGAAGTAAGAAAGAAATAAGAAAGGAGTAAGAAAGAAGTAAGAAAGAAGTAAGAAAGAAAGAAGAAAGAAGTAAGAAAGAAGAAAGAAAGAAGTAAGAAAGAAGTAAGAAAGAAGTATGAAAGAAGAAAGAAAGAAGAAAGAAAGGAGTTAAAAAGAAGTCAGAAAAAAGTAAGAAAGAAGTAAGAAAGAAAGAAGAAAGAAGTTAGAAAGAAGTAAGAAAGAAGTAAGAAAGAAGTACGAAAGAAGTAAGAAAGAAGTAAGAAAGAAAGATGTAAGAAAGAAGTATGAAAGAAGTAAGAAAGAAGTAAGAAAGAAGTAAGAAAGAAGTAAGAAAGAAATAAGAAAGAAGTAAGAAAGAAGTAAGAAAGAAGTAAGAATGAAAGAAGAAAGAAGTAAGAAAGAAGAAAGAAAGAAGTATGAAAGAAGTAAGAAAGAAGAAAGAAAGCAGTAAGATAGAAGTAAGAAATAAGTAAGAAAGAAGTAAGAAGGAATGAAGAAAGTAGTAAGAAAGATGAAAGAAGTAAGAAAGAAGTAAGAAAGAAAGAAGAAAGAAGTAAGAAAGATGTAAGAAAGAAGTAAGAAAGAAGTAAGAAAGAAGTAAGAAAGAAAGAAGAAAGAAAGAAGTAAGAAAGAAGTAAGGAAGAAGTAAGAAAGAAGTAAGAAAGAGGAAAGAAAGAAGTAAGAAATAAGAAAGAAGTAAGAAAGAAGTAAGAAAGAATTAAGAAATAAGAAAGAAAGAAAGAAGAAAGAAGTAAGAAAGAAAGAAGAAAGAAGTTAGAAAGAAGTAAGAAAGAAGTAAGAAAGGAGTAAGAAAGAAAGAAGTAAGAAAGAATTAAGAAAGAAAGAAGAAAGAAGTAAGAAAGAAGTAAGAAAGAATTAAGAAAGAAGTAAGAATGTAGTTAGAAAGAAGTAAGAAAGAAGAAAGAAAGAAAGAAGTAAGAAGGAAGTAAGAAAGAAGGAAGAAAGAAAGAAGAAAGAAAGAAGAAAGAAAGAAGTTAGAAAGAAGTAAGAAAGAAGTAAGAAAGAAGTTAGAAAGAAGTAAGAAAGCAGGAAGAAAGAAGTAAGAAAGTAAGAAAGAAGTAAGAAGGAATGAAGAAAGAAGTAAGAAAGAAGTAAAAAAGAAGTAAGAAAGAAGTAAGAAAGAAGTAAGAAAGAAGTAAGAAAGAAGTAAGAAAGAAGAAAGAAAGGAGAAAGAAAGGAGTTAAAAAGAAGTAAGAAAGAAGTAAGAAAGAAGTAAGAAAGAAGTATGAAAGAAAGAAGAAAGAAGTTAGAAAGAAGTAAGAAAGAAGTAAGAAAGAAGTACGAAAGAAGTAAGAAAGAAGTAAGAAAGAATAAAGAAAGCAGTAAGAAAGAAGTAAGAAAGAAGTAAGAAAGAAGTAAGAAATAAGAAAGGAGTAAGAAAGAAGTAAGAAAGAAGTAAGAAAGAAAGAAGAAAGAAGTAAGAAAGAAGAAAGAAAGAAGTATGAAAGAAACAAGAAAGAAGAAAGAAAGCAGTAAGAGAGAAGTAAGAAAGAAGTAAGAAAGAGGTAAGAAAGAAGTAAGAAAGAAGTAAGAAACAGGAAAGAAAGAAGTAAGAAATAAGAAAGAAGTAAGAAAGAAGTAAGAAAGAATTACGAAATAAGTAAGAAAGAAAGAAGAAAGAAGTAAGAAAGAAAGAAGAAAGAAGTTAGAAAGAAGTAAGAAAGAAGTAAGAAAGAAGTAAGAAAGAAGTAAGAAAGAAAGAAGTAAGAAAGAAGTAAGAAAGAAGTAAGAAAGAAGAAAGAAAGGAGAAAGAAAGGAGTTAAAAAGAAGTAAGAAAGAAGTAAGAAAGAAGTAAGAAAGAAGTAAGAAAGAAAGAAGTAAGAAAGAAGTATGAAAGAAGTAAGAAAGAAGTTAGAAAGAAGTAAGAAAGAAGTAAGAAAGAAATAAGAAAGGAGTAAGAAAGAAGTAAGAAAGAAGTAAGAAAGAAAGAAGAAAGAAGTAAGAAAGAAGAAAGAAAGAAGTAAGAAAGAAGTAAGAAAGAAGTATGAAAGAAGAAAGAAAGAAGAAAGAAAGGAGTTAAAAAGAAGTCAGAAAAAAGTAAGAAAGAAGTAAGAAAGAAAGAAGAAAGAAGTTAGAAAGAAGTAAGAAAGAAGTAAGAAAGAAGTAAGAAAGAAGTAAGAACGAAGTAAGAAAGAAAGAAGAAAGAAGTAAGAAAGAATTTAGAAAGAATTAAGAAAGAAGTAAGAAAGAAGTAAGAAAGAAAGAAGAAAGAAGTAAGAAAGAAGAAAGAAGTAAGAAAGAAGTAAGAAAGAATTAAGAAAGAAGTAAGAAAGAAGTAAGAAAGAAGTAAGAATGAAGTAAGAAAGAAGTAAGAAAGAAGTAAGAAAGAAGTAAGAAAGAAGTAAGAAAGAAGTAAGAAAGAAGTAAGAAGGAATGAAGAAAGAAGTAAGAAAGAAGTAAGAAAGCAGAAAGAAAGAAGTAAGAAAGAAGAAAGAAAGAAGTAAGAAAGAAAGAAGTTAGAAAGAATTAAGAAAGAAGTAAGAAAGAAGTAAGAAAGAAGAAAAAAGAAGTTAGAAAGAAGTAAGAAAGAAGTTAGAAAGAAGTAAGAAAGAAGTAAGAAAGAAGTAAGAAAGAAGAAAGAAAGAAGGAAGAAAGAAGTAAGAAAGAAGTAAGAAAGAAGTAAGAAAGAAGTAAGAAGGAATGAAGAAAGAAGTAAGAAAGAAGAAAGAAGAAAGAAAGAAGTAAGAAAGAAGAAAGAAAGAAGTAAGAAAGAAGAAAGAAAGAAGTAAGAAAGAAGTAAGAAAGAAAGAAGAAAGAAGAAAGAAAGAAGTTAGAAAGAAGTAAGAAAGAAGTTAGAAAGAAGTAAGAAAGAAAGAAGAAAGAAGTAATAAAGAAGTAAGAAAGAAGTAAGAAAGAAGTAAGAAAGAAGTAAGAAAGAAGTAAGAAAGAAGTAAGAAAGAAGTAAGAAAGAAGTAAGAAGGAATGAAGAAAGAAGTAAGAAAGAAGTAAGAAAGAAGTAAGAAAGAAGTAAGAAAGAAGTAAGAAAGAAGTAAGAAAGAAAGAAGAAAGAAAGAAGAAAGAAAGAAGAAAGAGAGAAGAAAGAAGTAAGAAAGAAAGAAGAAAGAAGTTAGAAAGAAGTAAGAAAGAAGTAAGAAAGAAGTAAGAAAGAAGTAAGAAAGAAAGAAGTAAGAAAGAAGTAAGAAAGAAAGAAGAAAGAAGTAAGAAAGAAGTAAGAAAGAAGTAAGAAAGAAGTAAGAAAGAAGTAAGAAAGAAGTACGAAAGAAGTAAGAAAGAAGTAAGAAAGAAAGAAGTAAGAAAGAAGTATGAAAGAAGTAAGAAAGAAGTTAGAAAGAAGTAAGAAAGAAGTAAGAAAGAAATAAGAAAGGAGTAAGAAAGAAGTAAGAAAGAAGTAAGAAAGAAAGAAGAAAGAAGTAAGAAAGAAGAAAGAAAGAAGTATGAAAGAAGCAAGAAAGAATAAAGAAAGCAGTAAGAAAGAAGTAAGAAAGAAGTAAGAAAGAAGTAAGAAGGAATGAAGAAAGTAGTAAGAAAGAAGAAAGAAGTAAGAAAGAAGTAAGAAAGAAGTAAGAAAGAAAGAAGAAAGAAGAAAGATGTAAGAAAGAAGTAAGAAAGAAGTAAGAAAGAAGTAAGAAAGAAAGAAGAAAGAAGTAAGAAAGAAGTAAGAAAGAAGTAAGAAAGAAGTAAGAAAGAAGTAAGAAAGAAGTAAGAAGTAAGAAGGAATGATGAAAGAAGTAAGAAAGAAGTAAGAAAGCAGAAAGAAAGAAATAAGAAAGAAGAAAGAAAGAAGTAAGAAAGAAAGAAGTAAGAAAGAATTAAGAAAGAAGTAAGAAAGAAGTAAGAAAGAAGAAAAAAGAAGTTAGAAAGAAATAAGAAAGAAGTAAGAATGAAGTAAGAAATAAGTAAGAAAGAAGGAAGAAAGAAGTAAGAAAGAAGTAAGAAAGAAAGAAAAAAGAAGTAAGAAAGAAGGAAGAAAGAAGTAAGAAAGAAGTAAGAAAGAAGTAAGAACGAAGTAAGAAAGAAAGAAGAAAGAAGTAAGAAAGAATTTAGAAAGAAGTAAGAAAGAAGTAAGAAAGAAGTAAGAAAGAAAGAAGAAAGAAGTAAGAAAGAAGAAAGAAGAAAGAAAGAAGTAAGAAAGAAGAAAGAAAGAAGTAAGAAAGAAGAAAGAAAGAAGTAAGAAAGAAGTAAGAAAGAAAGAAGAAAGAAGAAAGAAAGAAGTTAGAAAGAAGTAAGAAAGAAGTTAGAAAGAAGTAAGAAAGAAAGAAGAAAGAAGTAATAAAGAAGTAATAAAGAAGTAATAAAGAAGTAAGAAAGAAGTAAGAAAGAAGTAAGAAAGAAGTAAGAAAGAAGTAAGAAAGAAGTAAGAAGGAATGAAGAAAGAAGTAAGAAAGAAGTAAGAAAGAAGTAAGAAAGAAGTAAGAAAGAAGTAAGAAAGAAGTAAGAAAGAAAGAAGAAAGAAAGAAGAAAGAAAGAAGAAAGAGAGAAGTATGAAAGAAGTAAGAAAGAAGTTAGAAAGAAGTAAGAAAGAAGTAAGAAAGAAATAAGAAAGGAGTAAGAAAGAAGTAAGAAAGAAGTAAGAAAGAAAGAAGAAAGAAGTAAGAAAGAAGAAAGAAATAAGTATGAAAGAAGCAAGAAAGAATAAAGAAAGCAGTAAGAAAGAAGTAAGAAAGAAGTAAGAAAGAAGTAAGAAGGAATGAAGAAAGTAGTAAGAAAGAAGAAAGAAGTAAGAAAGAAGTAAGAAAGAAGTAAGAAAGAAAGAAGAAAGAAGAAAGATGTAAGAAAGAAGTAAGAAAGAAGTAAGAAAGAAGTAAGAAAGAAAGAAGAAAGAAAGAAGTAAGAAAGAGGTAAGAAAGAAGTAAGAAAGAAGTAAGAAACAGGAAAGAAAGAAGTAAGAAATAAGAAAGAAGTAAGAAAGAAGTAAGAAAGAATTACGAAATAAGTAAGAAAGAAAGAAGAAAGAAGTAAGAAAGAAAGAAGAAAGAAGTTAGAAAGAAGTAAGAAAGAAGTAAGAAAGAAGTAAGAAAGAAGTAAGAAGTAAGAAGGAATGATGAAAGAAGTAAGAAAGAAGTAAGAAAGCAGAAAGAAAGAAGTAAGAAAGAAGAAAGAAAGAAGTAAGAAAGAAAGAAGTAAGAAAGAATTAAGAAAGAAGTAAGAAAGAAGTAAGAAAGAAGAAAAAAGAAGTTAGAAAGAAATAAGAAAGAAGTAAGAATGAAGTAAGAAATAAGTAAGAAAGAAGGAAGAAAGAAGTAAGAAAGAAGTAAGAAAGAAGTAAGAAAGAAAGAAGAAAGAAGTAAGAAAGAAGGAAGAAAGAAGTAAGAAAGAAGTAAGAAAGAAGTAAGAACGAAGTAAGAAAGAAAGAAGAAAGAAGTAAGAAAGAATTTAGAAAGAAGTAAGAAAGAAGTAAGAAAGAAGTAAGAAAGAAAGAAGAAAGAAGTAAGAAAGAAGAAAGAAGTAAGAAAGAAGTAAGAAAGAATTAAGAAAGAAGTAAGAAAGAAGTAAGAAAGAAGTAAGAAAGAAGTAAGAAAGAAGTAAGAAAGAAGTAAGAAAGAAGTAAGAAGGAATGAAGAAAGAAGTAAGAAAGAAGTAAGAAAGAAGTAAGAAAGAAGTAAGAAAGAAGTAAGAAGGAATGAAGAAAGAAGTAAGAAAGAAGTAAGAAAGCAGAAAGAAAGAAGTAAGAAAGAAGAAAGAAAGAAGTAAGAAAGAAAGAAGTTAGAAAGAATTAAGAAAGAAGTAAGAAAGAAGTAAGAAAGAAGAAAAAAGAAGTTAGAAAGAAGTAAGAAAGAAGTTAGAAAGAAGTAAGAAAGAAGTAAGAAAGACGTAAGAAAGAAGAAAGAAAGAAAGAAGAAAGAAGTAAGAAAGAAGTATTAAAGAAGTAAGAAAGAAGTAAGAAGGAATGAAGAAAGAAGTAAGAAAGAAGAAAGAAGAAAGAAGAAAGAAAGAAGTAAGAAAGAAGAAAGAAAGAAGTAAGAAAGAAGTAAGAAAGAAGTAAGAAAGAAGTACGAAAGAAGTAAGAAAGAAGTAAGAAAGAAAGAAGTAAGAAAGAAGTATGAAAGAAGTAAGAAAGAAGTTAGAAAGAAGTAAGAAAGAAGTAAGAAAGAAATAAGAAAGGAGTAAGAAAGAAGTAAGAAAGAAGTAAGAAAGAAAGAAGAAAGAAGTAAGAAAGAAGAAAGAAAGAAGTAAGAAAGAAGTAAGAAAGAAGTATGAAAGAAGAAAGAAAGAAGAAAGAAAGGAGTTAAAAAGAAGTCAGAAAAAAGTAAGAAAGAAGTAAGAAAGAAAGAAGAAAGAAGTTAGAAAGAAGTAAGAAAGAAGTAAGAAAGAAGTACGAAAGAAGTAAGAAAGAAGTAAGAAAGAAAGATGTAAGAAAGAAGTATGAAAGAAGTAAGAAAGAAGTAAGAAAGAAGTAAGAAAGAAGTAAGAAAGAAATAAGAAAGAAGTAAGAAAGAAGTAAGAAAGAAGTAAGAATGAAAGAAGAAAGAAGTAAGAAAGAAGAAAGAAAGAAGTATGAAAGAAGTAAGAAAGAAGAAAGAAAGCAGTAAGATAGAAGTAAGAAATAAGTAAGAAAGAAGTAAGAAGGAATGAAGAAAGTAGTAAGAAAGATGAAAGAAGTAAGAAAGAAGTAAGAAAGAAAGAAGAAAGAAGTAAGAAAGATGTAAGAAAGAAGTAAGAAAGAAGTAAGAAAGAAGTAAGAAAGAAAGAAGAAAGAAAGAAGTAAGAAAGAAGTAAGGAAGAAGTAAGAAAGAAGTAAGAAAGAGGAAAGAAAGAAGTAAGAAATAAGAAAGAAGTAAGAAAGAAGTAAGAAAGAATTAAGAAATAAGAAAGAAAGAAAGAAGAAAGAAGTAAGAAAGAAAGAAGAAAGAAGTTAGAAAGAAGTAAGAAAGAAGTAAGAAAGGAGTAAGAAAGAAAGAAGTAAGAAAGAATTAAGAAAGAAAGAAGAAAGAAGTAAGAAAGAAGTAAGAAAGAATTAAGAAAGAAGTAAGAATGTAGTTAGAAAGAAGTAAGAAAGAAGAAAGAAAGAAAGAAGTAAGAAGGAAGTAAGAAAGAAGGAAGAAAGAAAGAAGAAAGAAAGAAGAAAGAAAGAAGTTAGAAAGAAGTAAGAAAGAAGTAAGAAAGAAGTTAGAAAGAAGTAAGAAAGCAGGAAGAAAGAAGTAAGAAAGTAAGAAAGAAGTAAGAAGGAATGAAGAAAGAAGTAAGAAAGAAGTAAAAAAGAAGTAAGAAAGAAGTAAGAAAGAAGTAAGAAAGAAGTAAGAAAGAAGTAAGAAAGAAGAAAGAAAGGAGAAAGAAAGGAGTTAAAAAGAAGTAAGAAAGAAGTAAGAAAGAAGTAAGAAAGAAGTATGAAAGAAAGAAGAAAGAAGTTAGAAAGAAGTAAGAAAGAAGTAAGAAAGAAGTACGAAAGAAGTAAGAAAGAAGTAAGAAAGAATAAAGAAAGCAGTAAGAAAGAAGTAAGAAAGAAGTAAGAAAGAAGTAAGAAATAAGAAAGGAGTAAGAAAGAAGTAAGAAAGAAGTAAGAAAGAAAGAAGAAAGAAGTAAGAAAGAAGAAAGAAAGAAGTATGAAAGAAACAAGAAAGAAGAAAGAAAGCAGTAAGAGAGAAGTAAGAAAGAAGTAAGAAAGAGGTAAGAAAGAAGTAAGAAAGAAGTAAGAAACAGGAAAGAAAGAAGTAAGAAATAAGAAAGAAGTAAGAAAGAAGTAAGAAAGAATTACGAAATAAGTAAGAAAGAAAGAAGAAAGAAGTAAGAAAGAAAGAAGAAAGAAGTTAGAAAGAAGTAAGAAAGAAGTAAGAAAGAAGTAAGAAAGAAGTAAGAAAGAAAGAAGTAAGAAAGAAGTAAGAAAGAAGTAAGAAAGAAGAAAGAAAGGAGAAAGAAAGGAGTTAAAAAGAAGTAAGAAAGAAGTAAGAAAGAAGTAAGAAAGAAGTAAGAAAGAAAGAAGTAAGAAAGAAGTATGAAAGAAGTAAGAAAGAAGTTAGAAAGAAGTAAGAAAGAAGTAAGAAAGAAATAAGAAAGGAGTAAGAAAGAAGTAAGAAAGAAGTAAGAAAGAAAGAAGAAAGAAGTAAGAAAGAAGAAAGAAAGAAGTAAGAAAGAAGTAAGAAAGAAGTATGAAAGAAGAAAGAAAGAAGAAAGAAAGGAGTTAAAAAGAAGTCAGAAAAAAGTAAGAAAGAAGTAAGAAAGAAAGAAGAAAGAAGTTAGAAAGAAGTAAGAAAGAAGTAAGAAAGAAGTAAGAAAGAAGTAAGAACGAAGTAAGAAAGAAAGAAGAAAGAAGTAAGAAAGAATTTAGAAAGAATTAAGAAAGAAGTAAGAAAGAAGTAAGAAAGAAAGAAGAAAGAAGTAAGAAAGAAGAAAGAAGTAAGAAAGAAGTAAGAAAGAATTAAGAAAGAAGTAAGAAAGAAGTAAGAAAGAAGTAAGAATGAAGTAAGAAAGAAGTAAGAAAGAAGTAAGAAAGAAGTAAGAAAGAAGTAAGAAAGAAGTAAGAAAGAAGTAAGAAGGAATGAAGAAAGAAGTAAGAAAGAAGTAAGAAAGCAGAAAGAAAGAAGTAAGAAAGAAGAAAGAAAGAAGTAAGAAAGAAAGAAGTTAGAAAGAATTAAGAAAGAAGTAAGAAAGAAGTAAGAAAGAAGAAAAAAGAAGTTAGAAAGAAGTAAGAAAGAAGTTAGAAAGAAGTAAGAAAGAAGTAAGAAAGAAGTAAGAAAGAAGAAAGAAAGAAGGAAGAAAGAAGTAAGAAAGAAGTAAGAAAGAAGTAAGAAAGAAGTAAGAAGGAATGAAGAAAGAAGTAAGAAAGAAGAAAGAAGAAAGAAAGAAGTAAGAAAGAAGAAAGAAAGAAGTAAGAAAGAAGAAAGAAAGAAGTAAGAAAGAAGTAAGAAAGAAAGAAGAAAGAAGAAAGAAAGAAGTTAGAAAGAAGTAAGAAAGAAGTTAGAAAGAAGTAAGAAAGAAAGAAGAAAGAAGTAATAAAGAAGTAAGAAAGAAGTAAGAAAGAAGTAAGAAAGAAGTAAGAAAGAAGTAAGAAAGAAGTAAGAAAGAAGTAAGAAAGAAGTAAGAAGGAATGAAGAAAGAAGTAAGAAAGAAGTAAGAAAGAAGTAAGAAAGAAGTAAGAAAGAAGTAAGAAAGAAGTAAGAAAGAAAGAAGAAAGAAAGAAGAAAGAAAGAAGAAAGAGAGAAGAAAGAAGTAAGAAAGAAAGAAGAAAGAAGTTAGAAAGAAGTAAGAAAGAAGTAAGAAAGAAGTAAGAAAGAAGTAAGAAAGAAAGAAGTAAGAAAGAAGTAAGAAAGAAAGAAGAAAGAAGTAAGAAAGAAGTAAGAAAGAAGTAAGAAAGAAGTAAGAAAGAAGTAAGAAAGAAGTACGAAAGAAGTAAGAAAGAAGTAAGAAAGAAAGAAGTAAGAAAGAAGTATGAAAGAAGTAAGAAAGAAGTTAGAAAGAAGTAAGAAAGAAGTAAGAAAGAAATAAGAAAGGAGTAAGAAAGAAGTAAGAAAGAAGTAAGAAAGAAAGAAGAAAGAAGTAAGAAAGAAGAAAGAAAGAAGTATGAAAGAAGCAAGAAAGAATAAAGAAAGCAGTAAGAAAGAAGTAAGAAAGAAGTAAGAAAGAAGTAAGAAGGAATGAAGAAAGTAGTAAGAAAGAAGAAAGAAGTAAGAAAGAAGTAAGAAAGAAGTAAGAAAGAAAGAAGAAAGAAGAAAGATGTAAGAAAGAAGTAAGAAAGAAGTAAGAAAGAAGTAAGAAAGAAAGAAGAAAGAAGTAAGAAAGAAGTAAGAAAGAAGTAAGAAAGAAGTAAGAAAGAAGTAAGAAAGAAGTAAGAAGTAAGAAGGAATGATGAAAGAAGTAAGAAAGAAGTAAGAAAGCAGAAAGAAAGAAATAAGAAAGAAGAAAGAAAGAAGTAAGAAAGAAAGAAGTAAGAAAGAATTAAGAAAGAAGTAAGAAAGAAGTAAGAAAGAAGAAAAAAGAAGTTAGAAAGAAATAAGAAAGAAGTAAGAATGAAGTAAGAAATAAGTAAGAAAGAAGGAAGAAAGAAGTAAGAAAGAAGTAAGAAAGAAAGAAAAAAGAAGTAAGAAAGAAGGAAGAAAGAAGTAAGAAAGAAGTAAGAAAGAAGTAAGAACGAAGTAAGAAAGAAAGAAGAAAGAAGTAAGAAAGAATTTAGAAAGAAGTAAGAAAGAAGTAAGAAAGAAGTAAGAAAGAAAGAAGAAAGAAGTAAGAAAGAAGAAAGAAGAAAGAAAGAAGTAAGAAAGAAGAAAGAAAGAAGTAAGAAAGAAGAAAGAAAGAAGTAAGAAAGAAGTAAGAAAGAAAGAAGAAAGAAGAAAGAAAGAAGTTAGAAAGAAGTAAGAAAGAAGTTAGAAAGAAGTAAGAAAGAAAGAAGAAAGAAGTAATAAAGAAGTAATAAAGAAGTAATAAAGAAGTAAGAAAGAAGTAAGAAAGAAGTAAGAAAGAAGTAAGAAAGAAGTAAGAAAGAAGTAAGAAGGAATGAAGAAAGAAGTAAGAAAGAAGTAAGAAAGAAGTAAGAAAGAAGTAAGAAAGAAGTAAGAAAGAAGTAAGAAAGAAAGAAGAAAGAAAGAAGAAAGAAAGAAGAAAGAGAGAAGTATGAAAGAAGTAAGAAAGAAGTTAGAAAGAAGTAAGAAAGAAGTAAGAAAGAAATAAGAAAGGAGTAAGAAAGAAGTAAGAAAGAAGTAAGAAAGAAAGAAGAAAGAAGTAAGAAAGAAGAAAGAAATAAGTATGAAAGAAGCAAGAAAGAATAAAGAAAGCAGTAAGAAAGAAGTAAGAAAGAAGTAAGAAAGAAGTAAGAAGGAATGAAGAAAGTAGTAAGAAAGAAGAAAGAAGTAAGAAAGAAGTAAGAAAGAAGTAAGAAAGAAAGAAGAAAGAAGAAAGATGTAAGAAAGAAGTAAGAAAGAAGTAAGAAAGAAGTAAGAAAGAAAGAAGAAAGAAAGAAGTAAGAAAGAGGTAAGAAAGAAGTAAGAAAGAAGTAAGAAACAGGAAAGAAAGAAGTAAGAAATAAGAAAGAAGTAAGAAAGAAGTAAGAAAGAATTACGAAATAAGTAAGAAAGAAAGAAGAAAGAAGTAAGAAAGAAAGAAGAAAGAAGTTAGAAAGAAGTAAGAAAGAAGTAAGAAAGAAGTAAGAAAGAAGTAAGAAGTAAGAAGGAATGATGAAAGAAGTAAGAAAGAAGTAAGAAAGAAAGAAGTAAGAAAGAATTAAGAAAGAAGTAAGAAAGAAGTAAGAAAGAAGAAAAAAGAAGTTAGAAAGAAATAAGAAAGAAGTAACAAAGAAGTAAGAAATAAGTAAGAAAGAAGGAAGAAAGAAGTAAGAAAGAAGTAAGAAAGAAAGAAGAAAGAAGTAAGAAAGAAGTAAGAAAGAAGTAAGAAAGAAGTAAGAAAGAAGTAAGAACGAAGTAAGAAAGAAAGAAGAAAGAAGTAAGAAAGAATTTAGAAAGAAGTAAGAAAGAAGTAAGAAAGAAGTAAGAAAGAAAGAAGAAAGAAGTAAGAAAGAAGAAAGAAGTAAGAAAGAAGTAAGAAAGAATTAAGAAAGAAGTAAGAAAGAAGTAAGAAAGAAGTAAGAAAGAAGTAAGAAAGAAGTAAGAAAGAAGTAAGAAAGAAGTAAGAAGGAATGAAGAAAGAAGTAAGAAAGAAGTAAGAAAGAAGTAAGAAAGAAGTAAGAAAGAAGTAAGAAGGAATGAAGAAAGAAGTAAGAAAGAAGTAAGAAAGCAGAAAGAAAGAAGTAAGAAAGAAGAAAGAAAGAAGTAAGAAAGAAAGAAGTTAGAAAGAATTAAGAAAGAAGTAAGAAAGAAGTAAGAAAGAAGAAAAAAGAAGTTAGAAAGAAGTAAGAAAGAAGTTAGAAAGAAGTAAGAAAGAAGTAAGAAAGACGTAAGAAAGAAGAAAGAAAGAAAGAAGAAAGAAGTAAGAAAGAAGTATTAAAGAAGTAAGAAAGAAGTAAGAAGGAATGAAGAAAGAAGTAAGAAAGAAGAAAGAAGAAAGAAGAAAGAAAGAAGTAAGAAAGAAGAAAGAAAGAAGTAAGAAAGAAGTAAGAAAGAAGAAAGAAAGAAAGAAGAAAGAAGTAAGAAAGAAGTAAGAAAGAAGTAAGAAAGAAGTAAGAAGGAATGAAGAAAGAAGTAAGAAAGAAGAAAGAAGAAAGAAAGAAGTAAGAAAGAAGAAAGAAAGAAGTAAGAAAGAAGAAAGAAAGAAGTAAGAAATAAGTAAGAAAGAAAGAAGAAAGAAGTAAGAAAGAAGTTAGAAAGAAGTAAGAAAGAAGTTAGAAAGAAGTAAGAAAGAAAGAAGAAAGATGTAAGAAAGAAGTAAGAAAGAAGTAAGAAAGAAGTAAGAAAGAAGTAAGAAAGAAGTAAGAAAGAAGTTAGAAAGAAGTAAGAAAGAAGTTAGAAAGAAGTAAGAAAGAAAGAAGAAAGAAGTAAGAAAGAAGAAAGAAAGAAGTAAGAAAGTAAGAAAGAAGTAAGAAGGAATGAAGAAAGAAGTAAGAAAGAAGTAAGAAAGAAGTAAGAAAGAAGTAAGAAAGAAGTAAGAAAGAAGTAAGAAAGAAGTAAGAAAGAAGAAAGAAAGAAGAAAGAAAGGAGTTAAAAAGAAGTCAGAAAAAAGTAAGAAAGAAGTAAGAAAGAAAGAAGAAAGAAGTTAGAAAGAAGTAAGAAAGAAGTAAGAAAGAAGTACGAAAGAAGTAAGAAAGAAGTAAGAAAGAAAGATGTAAGAAAGAAGTATGAAAGAAGTAAGAAAGAAGTTAGAAAGAAGTAAGAAAGAAGTAAGAAAGAAATAAGAAAGAAGTAAGAAAGAAGTAAGAAAGAAGTAAGAATGAAAGAAGAAAGAAGTAAGAAAGAAGAAAGAAAGAAGTATGAAAGAAGTAAGAAAGAAGAAAGAAAGCAGTAAGATAGAAGTAAGAAATAAGTAAGAAAGAAGTAAGAAGGAATGAAGAAAGTAGTAAGAAAGATGAAAGAAGTAAGAAAGAAGTAAGAAAGAAAGAAGAAAGAAGTAAGAAAGATGTAAGAAAGAAGTAAGAAAGAAGTAAGAAAGAAGTAAGAAAGAAAGAAGAAAGAAAGAAGTAAGAAAGAAGTAAGGAAGAAGTAAGAAAGAAGTAAGAAAGAGGAAAGAAAGAAGTAAGAAATAAGAAAGAAGTAAGAAAGAAGTAAGAAAGAATTAAGAAATAAGAAAGAAAGAAAGAAGAAAGAAGTAAGAAAGAAAGAAGAAAGAAGTTAGAAAGAAGTAAGAAAGAAGTAAGAAAGAAGTAAGAAAGAAAGAAGTAAGAAAGAATTAAGAAAGAAAGAAGAAAGAAGTAAGAAAGAAGTAAGAAAGAATTAAGAAAGAAGTAAGAAAGTAGTTAGAAAGAAGTAAGAAAGAAGTAAGAAATAAAGAAGTAAGAAGGAAGTAAGAAAGAAGGAAGAAAGAAAGAAGAAAGAAAGAAGAAAGAAAGAAGTTAGAAAGAAGTAAGTAAGAAGTAAGAAAGAAGTTAGAAAGAAGTAAGAAAGAAGGAAGAAAGAAGTAAGAAAGTAAGAAAGAAGTAAGAAGGAATGAAGAAAGAAGTAAGAAAGAAGTAAAAAAGAAGTAAGAAAGAAGTAAGAAAGAAGTAAGAAAGAAGTAAGAAAGAAGTAAGAAAGAAGAAAGAAAGAAGAAAGAAAGGAGTTAAAAAGAAGTAAGAAAGAAGTAAGAAAGAAGTAAGAAAGAAGTATGAAAGAAAGAAGAAAGAAGTTAGAAAGAAGTAAGAAAGAAGTAAGAAAGAAGTACGAAAGAAGTAAGAAAGAAGTAAGAAAGAAAGAAGTAAGAAAGAAGTATGAAAGAAGTAAGAAAGAAGTTAGAAAGAAGTAAGAAAGAAGTAAGAAAGAAATAAGAAAGGAGTAAGAAAGAAGTAAGAAAGAAGTAAGAAAGAAAGAAGAAAGAAGTAAGAAAGAAGAAAGAAAGAAGTAAGAAAGAAGTAAGAAAGAAGTATGAAAGAAGAAAGAAAGAAGAAAGAAAGGAGTTAAAAAGAAGTCAGAAAAAAGTAAGAAAGAAGTAAGAAAGAAAGAAGAAAGAAGTTAGAAAGAAGTAAGAAAGAAGTAAGAAAGAAGTACGAAAGAAGTAAGAAAGAAGTAAGAAAGAAAGATGTAAGAAAGAAGTATGAAAGAAGTAAGAAAGAAGTAAGAAAGAAGTAAGAAAGAAGTAAGAAAGAAATAAGAAAGAAGTAAGAAAGAAGTAAGAAAGAAGTAAGAATGAAAGAAGAAAGAAGTAAGAAAGAAGAAAGAAAGAAGTATGAAAGAAGTAAGAAAGAAGAAAGAAAGCAGTAAGATAGAAGTAAGAAATAAGTAAGAAAGAAGTAAGAAGGAATGAAGAAAGTAGTAAGAAAGATGAAAGAAGTAAGAAAGAAGTAAGAAAGAAAGAAGAAAGAAGTAAGAAAGATGTAAGAAAGAAGTAAGAAAGAAGTAAGAAAGAAGTAAGAAAGAAAGAAGAAAGAAAGAAGTAAGAAAGAAGTAAGGAAGAAGTAAGAAAGAAGTAAGAAAGAGGAAAGAAAGAAGTAAGAAATAAGAAAGAAGTAAGAAAGAAGTAAGAAAGAATTAAGAAATAAGAAAGAAAGAAAGAAGAAAGAAGTAAGAAAGAAAGAAGAAAGAAGTTAGAAAGAAGTAAGAAAGAAGTAAGAAAGGAGTAAGAAAGAAAGAAGTAAGAAAGAATTAAGAAAGAAAGAAGAAAGAAGTAAGAAAGAAGTAAGAAAGAATTAAGAAAGAAGTAAGAATGTAGTTAGAAAGAAGTAAGAAAGAAGAAAGAAAGAAAGAAGTAAGAAGGAAGTAAGAAAGAAGGAAGAAAGAAAGAAGAAAGAAAGAAGAAAGAAAGAAGTTAGAAAGAAGTAAGAAAGAAGTAAGAAAGAAGTTAGAAAGAAGTAAGAAAGCAGGAAGAAAGAAGTAAGAAAGTAAGAAAGAAGTAAGAAGGAATGAAGAAAGAAGTAAGAAAGAAGTAAAAAAGAAGTAAGAAAGAAGTAAGAAAGAAGTAAGAAAGAAGTAAGAAAGAAAGAAGAAAGAAGTTAGAAAGAAGTAAGAAAGAAGTAAGAAAGAAGTACGAAAGAAGTAAGAAAGAAGTAAGAAAGAATAAAGAAAGCAGTAAGAAAGAAGTAAGAAAGAAGTAAGAAAGAAGTAAGAAATAAGAAAGGAGTAAGAAAGAAGTAAGAAAGAAGTAAGAAAGAAAGAAGAAAGAAGTAAGAAAGAAGAAAGAAAGAAGTATGAAAGAAACAAGAAAGAAGAAAGAAAGCAGTAAGAGAGAAGTAAGAAAGAAGTAAGAAAGAGGTAAGAAAGAAGTAAGAAAGAAGTAAGAAACAGGAAAGAAAGAAGTAAGAAATAAGAAAGAAGTAAGAAAGAAGTAAGAAAGAATTACGAAATAAGTAAGAAAGAAAGAAGAAAGAAGTAAGAAAGAAAGAAGAAAGAAGTTAGAAAGAAGTAAGAAAGAAGTAAGAAAGAAGTAAGAAAGAAGTAAGAAAGAAAGAAGTAAGAAAGAAGTAAGAAAGAAGTAAGAAAGAAGAAAGAAAGGAGAAAGAAAGGAGTTAAAAAGAAGTAAGAAAGAAGTAAGAAAGAAGTAAGAAAGAAGTAAGAAAGAAAGAAGTAAGAAAGAAGTATGAAAGAAGTAAGAAAGAAGTTAGAAAGAAGTAAGAAAGAAGTAAGAAAGAAATAAGAAAGGAGTAAGAAAGAAGTAAGAAAGAAGTAAGAAAGAAAGAAGAAAGAAGTAAGAAAGAAGAAAGAAAGAAGTAAGAAAGAAGTAAGAAAGAAGTATGAAAGAAGAAAGAAAGAAGAAAGAAAGGAGTTAAAAAGAAGTCAGAAAAAAGTAAGAAAGAAGTAAGAAAGAAAGAAGAAAGAAGTTAGAAAGAAGTAAGAAAGAAGTAAGAAAGAAGTAAGAAAGAAGTAAGAACGAAGTAAGAAAGAAAGAAGAAAGAAGTAAGAAAGAATTTAGAAAGAATTAAGAAAGAAGTAAGAAAGAAGTAAGAAAGAAAGAAGAAAGAAGTAAGAAAGAAGAAAGAAGTAAGAAAGAAGTAAGAAAGAATTAAGAAAGAAGTAAGAAAGAAGTAAGAAAGAAGTAAGAATGAAGTAAGAAAGAAGTAAGAAAGAAGTAAGAAAGAAGTAAGAAAGAAGTAAGAAAGAAGTAAGAAAGAAGTAAGAAGGAATGAAGAAAGAAGTAAGAAAGAAGTAAGAAAGCAGAAAGAAAGAAGTAAGAAAGAAGAAAGAAAGAAGTAAGAAAGAAAGAAGTTAGAAAGAATTAAGAAAGAAGTAAGAAAGAAGTAAGAAAGAAGAAAAAAGAAGTTAGAAAGAAGTAAGAAAGAAGTTAGAAAGAAGTAAGAAAGAAGTAAGAAAGAAGTAAGAAAGAAGAAAGAAAGAAGGAAGAAAGAAGTAAGAAAGAAGTAAGAAAGAAGTAAGAAAGAAGTAAGAAAGAAAGAAGAAAGAAAGAAGAAAGAAAGAAGAAAGAGAGAAGAAAGAAGTAAGAAAGAAAGAAGAAAGAAGTTAGAAAGAAGTAAGAAAGAAGTAAGAAAGAAGTAAGAAAGAAGTAAGAAAGAAAGAAGTAAGAAAGAAGTAAGAAAGAAAGAAGAAAGAAGTAAGAAAGAAGTAAGAAAGAAGTAAGAAAGAAGTAAGAAAGAAGTAAGAAAGAAGTACGAAAGAAGTAAGAAAGAAGTAAGAAAGAAAGAAGTAAGAAAGAAGTATGAAAGAAGTAAGAAAGAAGTTAGAAAGAAGTAAGAAAGAAGTAAGAAAGAAATAAGAAAGGAGTAAGAAAGAAGTAAGAAAGAAGTAAGAAAGAAAGAAGAAAGAAGTAAGAAAGAAGAAAGAAAGAAGTATGAAAGAAGCAAGAAAGAATAAAGAAAGCAGTAAGAAAGAAGTAAGAAAGAAGTAAGAAAGAAGTAAGAAGGAATGAAGAAAGTAGTAAGAAAGAAGAAAGAAGTAAGAAAGAAGTAAGAAAGAAGTAAGAAAGAAAGAAGAAAGAAGAAAGATGTAAGAAAGAAGTAAGAAAGAAGTAAGAAAGAAGTAAGAAAGAAAGAAGAAAGAAGTAAGAAAGAAGTAAGAAAGAAGTAAGAAAGAAGTAAGAAAGAAGTAAGAAAGAAGTAAGAAGTAAGAAGGAATGATGAAAGAAGTAAGAAAGAAGTAAGAAAGCAGAAAGAAAGAAATAAGAAAGAAGAAAGAAAGAAGTAAGAAAGAAAGAAGTAAGAAAGAATTAAGAAAGAAGTAAGAAAGAAGTAAGAAAGAAGAAAAAAGAAGTTAGAAAGAAATAAGAAAGAAGTAAGAATGAAGTAAGAAATAAGTAAGAAAGAAGGAAGAAAGAAGTAAGAAAGAAGTAAGAAAGAAAGAAAAAAGAAGTAAGAAAGAAGGAAGAAAGAAGTAAGAAAGAAGTAAGAAAGAAGTAAGAACGAAGTAAGAAAGAAAGAAGAAAGAAGTAAGAAAGAATTTAGAAAGAAGTAAGAAAGAAGTAAGAAAGAAGTAAGAAAGAAAGAAGAAAGAAGTAAGAAAGAAGAAAGAAGTAAGAAAGAAGTAAGAAAGAATTAAGAAAGAAGTAAGAAAGAAGTAAGAAAGAAGTAAGAATGAAGTAAGAAAGAAGTAAGAAAGAAGTAAGAAAGAAGTAAGAAAGAAGTAAGAAAGAAGTAAGAAAGAAGTAAGAAGGAATGAAGAAAGAAGTAAGAAAGAAGTAAGAAAGCAGAAAGAAAGAAGTAATAAAGAAGAAAGAAAGAAGTAAGAAAGAAAGAAGTTAGAAAGAATTAAGAAAGAAGTAAGAAAGAAGTAAGAAAGAAGAAAAAAGAAGTTAGAAAGAAGTAAGAAAGAAGTTAGAAAGAAGTAAGAAAGAAGTAAGAAAGAAGTAAGAAAGAAGAAAGAAAGAAAGAAGAAAGAAGTAAGAAAGAAGTAAGAAAGAAGTAAGAAAGAAGTAAGAAGGAATGAAGAAAGAAGTAAGAAAGAAGAAAGAAGAAAGAAAGAAGTAAGAAAGAAGAAAGAAAGAAGTAAGAAAGAAGAAAGAAAGAAGTAAGAAAGAAGTAAGAAAGAAAGAAGAAAGAAGAAAGAAAGAAGTTAGAAAGAAGTAAGAAAGAAGTTAGAAAGAAGTAAGAAAGAAAGAAGAAAGAAGTAATAAAGAAGTAAGAAAGAAGTAAGAAAGAAGTAAGAAAGAAGTAAGAAAGAAGTAAGAAAGAAGTAAGAAAGAAGTAAGAAGGAGTGAAGAAAGAAGTAAGAAAGAAGTAAGAAAGAAGTAAGAAAGAAGTAAGAAAGAAGTAAGAAAGAAGTAAGAAAGAAAGAAGAAAGAAAGAAGAAAGAAAGAAGAAAGAGAGAAGAAAGAAGTAAGAAAGAAAGAAGAAAGAAGTTAGAAAGAAGTAAGAAAGAAGTAAGATAGAAGTAAGAAAGAAGTAAGAAAGAAAGAAGTAAGAAAGAAGTAAGAAAGAAAGAAGAAAGAAGTAAGAAAGAAGTAAGAAAGAAGTAAGAAAGAAGTAAGAAAGAAGTAAGAAAGAAGTACGAAAGAAGTAAGAAAGAAGTAAGAAAGAAAGAAGTAAGAAAGAAGTATGAAAGAAGTAAGAAAGAAGTTAGAAAGAAGTAAGAAAGAAGTAAGAAAGAAATAAGAAAGGAGTAAGAAAGAAGTAAGAAAGAAGTAAGAAAGAAAGAAGAAAGAAGTAAGAAAGAAGAAAGAAAGAAGTATGAAAGAAGCAAGAAAGAATAAAGAAAGCAGTAAGAAAGAAGTAAGAAAGAAGTAAGAAAGAAGTAAGAAGGTATGAAGAAAGTAGTAAGAAAGAAGAAAGAAGTAAGAAAGAAGTAAGAAAGAAGTAAGAAAGAAAGAAGAAAGAAGAAAGATGTAAGAAAGAAGTAAGAAAGAAGTAAGAAAGAAGTAAGAAAGAAAGAAGAAAGAAAGAAGTAAGAAAGAGGTAAGAAAGAAGTAAGAAAGAAGTAAGAAACAGGAAAGAAAGAAGTAAGAAATAAGAAAGAAGTAAGAAAGAAGTAAGAAAGAATTACGAAATAAGTAAGAAAGAAAGAAGAAAGAAGTAAGAAAGAAAGAAGAAAGAAGTTAGAAAGAAGTAAGAAAGAAGTAAGAAAGAAGTAAGAAAGAAGTAAGAAAGAAAGAAGTAAGAAAGAAGTAAGAAAGAAAGAAGAAAGAAGTAAGAAAGAAGTAAGAAAGAAGTAAGAAAGAAGTAAGAAAGAAGTAAGAAAGAAGTAAGAAGTAAGAAGGAATGATGAAAGAAGTAAGAAAGAAGTAAGAAAGCAGAAAGAAAGAAGTAAGAAAGAAGAAAGAAAGAAGTAAGAAAGAAAGAAGTAAGAAAGAATTAAGAAAGAAGTAAGAAAGAAGTAAGAAAGAAGAAAAAAGAAGTTAGAAAGAAATAAGAAAGAAGTAACAAAGAAGTAAGAAATAAGTAAGAAAGAAGGAAGAAAGAAGTAAGAAAGAAGTAAGAAAGAAAGAAGAAAGAAGTAAGAAAGAAGTAAGAAAGAAGTAAGAAAGAAGTAAGAAAGAAGTAAGAACGAAGTAAGAAAGCAAGAAGAAAGAAGTAAGAAAGAATTTAGAAAGAAGTAAGAAAGAAGTAAGAAAGAAGTAAGAAAGAAAGAAGAAAGAAGTAAGAAAGAAGGAAGAAAGAAGTAAGAAAGAAGTAAGAAAGAAGTAAGAACGAAGTAAGAAAGAAAGAAGAAAGAAGTAAGAAAGAATTTAGAAAGAAGTAAGAAAGAAGTAAGAAAGAAGTAAGAAAGAAAGAAGAAAGAAGTAAGAAAGAAGAAAGAAGTAAGAAAGAAGTAAGAAAGAATTAAGAAAGAAGTAAGAAAGAAGTAAGAAAGAAGTAAGAATGAAGTAAGAAAGAAGTAAGAAAGAAGTAAGAAAGAAGTAAGAAAGAAGTAAGAAAGAAGTAAGAAAGAAGTAAGAAGGAATGAAGAAAGAAGTAAGAAAGAAGTAAGAAAGCAGAAAGAAAGAAGTAAGAAAGAAGAAAGAAAGAAGTAAGAAAGAAAGAAGTTAGAAAGAATTAAGAAAGAAGTAAGAAAGAAGTAAGAAAGAAGAAAAAAGAAGTTAGAAAGAAGTAAGAAAGAAGTTAGAAAGAAGTAAGAAAGAAGTAAGAAAGAAGTAAGAAAGAAGAAAGAAAGAAAGAAGAAAGAAGTAAGAAAGAAGTAAGAAAGAAGTAAGAAAGAAGTAAGAAGGAATGAAGAAAGAAGTAAGAAAGAAGAAAGAAGAAAGAAAGAAGTAAGAAAGAAGAAAGAAAGAAGTAAGAAAGAAGAAAGAAAGAAGTAAGAAAGAAGTAAGAAAGAAAGAAGAAAGAAGAAAGAAAGAAGTTAGAAAGAAGTAAGAAAGAAGTTAGAAAGAAGTAAGAAAGAAAGAAGAAAGAAGTAATAAAGAAGTAATAAAGAAGTAAGAAAGAAGTAAGAAAGAAGTAAGAAAGAAGTAAGAAAGAAGTAAGAAAGAAGTAAGAAGGAATGAAGAAAGAAGTAAGAAAGAAGTAAGAAAGAAGTAAGAAAGAAGTAAGAAAGAAGTAAGAAAGAAAGAAGAAAGAAAGAAGAAAGAAAGAAGAAAGAGAGAAGAAAGAAGTAAGAAAGAAAGAAGAAAGAAGTTAGAAAGAAGTAAGAAAGAAGTAAGAAAGAAGTAAGAAAGAAGTAAGAAAGAAAGAAGTAAGAAAGAAGTAAGAAAGAAAGAAGAAAGAAGTAAGAAAGAAGTAAGAAAGAAGTAAGAAAGAAGTAAGAAAGAAGTAAGAAAGAAGTACGAAAGAAGTCAGAAAGAAGTAAGAAAGAAAGAAGTAAGAAAGAAGTATGAAAGAAGTAAAAAAGAAGTTAGAAAGAAGTAAGAAAGAAGTAAGAAAGAAATAAGAAAGGAGTAAGAAAGAAGTAAGAAAGAAGTAAGAAAGAAAGAAGAAAGAAGTAAGAAAGAAGAAAGAAAGAAGTATGAAAGAAGCAAGAAAGAATAAAGAAAGCAGTAAGAAAGAAGTAAGAAAGAAGTAAGAAAGAAGTAAGAAGGAATGAAGAAAGTAGTAAGAAAGAAGAAAGAAGTAAGAAAGAAGTAAGAAAGAAGTAAGAAAGAAGTAAGAAAGAAAGAAGAAAGAAGAAAGATGTAAGAAAGAAGTAAGAAAGAAGTAAGAAAGAAGTAAGAAAGAAAGAAGAAAGAAAGAAGTAAGAAAGAGGTAAGAAAGAAGTAAGAAAGAAGTAAGAAACAGGAAAGAAAGAAGTAAGAAATAAGAAAGAAGTAAGAAAGAAGTAAGAAAGAATTACGAAATAAGTAAGAAAGAAAGAAGAAAGAAGTAAGAAAGAAAGAAGAAAGAAGTTAGAAAGAAGTAAGAAAGAAGTAAGAAAGAAGTAAGAAAGAAGTAAGAAAGAAAGAAGTAAGAAAGAAGTAAGAAAGAAAGAAGAAAGAAGTAAGAAAGAAGTAAGAAAGAAGTAAGAAAGAAGTAAGAAAGAAGTAAGAAAGAAGTAAGAAGTAAGAAGGAATGATGAAAGAAGTAAGAAAGAAGTAAGAAAGCAGAAAGAAAGAAGTAAGAAAGAAGAAAGAAAGAAGTAAGAAAGAAAGAAGTAAGAAAGAATTAAGAAAGAAGTAAGAAAGAAGTAAGAAAGAAGAAAAAAGAAGTTAGAAAGAAATAAGAAAGAAGTAACAAAGAAGTAAGAAATAAGTAAGAAAGAAGGAAGAAAGAAGTAAGAAAGAAGTAAGAAAGAAAGAAGAAAGAAGTAAGAAAGAAGTAAGAAAGAAGTAAGAAAGAAGTAAGAAAGAAGTAAGAACGAAGTAAGAAAGAAAGAAGAAAGAAGTAAGAAAGAATTTAGAAAGAAGTAAGAAAGAAGTAAGAAAGAAGTAAGAAAGAAAGAAGAAAGAAGTAAGAAAGAAGAAAGAAGTAAGAAAGAAGTAAAGAATTAAGAAAGAAGTAAGAAAGAAGTAAGAAAGAAGTAAGAAAGAAGTAAGAAAGAAGTAAGAAAGAAGTAAGAAAGAAGTAAGAAGGAATGAAGAAAGAAGTAAGAAAGAAGTAAGAAAGAAGTAAGAAAGAAGTAAGAAAGAAGTAAGAAAGAAGTAAGAAGGAATGAAGAAAGAAGTAAGAAAGAAGTAAGAAAGCAGAAAGAAAGAAGTAAGAAAGAAGAAAGAAAGAAGTAAGAAAGAAAGAAGTTAGAAAGAATTAAGAAAGAAGTAAGAAAGAAGTAAGAAAGAAGAAAAAAGAAGTTAGAAAGAAGTAAGAAAGAAGTTAGAAAGAAGTAAGAAAGAAGTAAGAAAGAAGTAAGAAAGAAGAAAGAAAGAAAGAAGAAAGAAGTAAGAAAGAAGTAAGAAAGAAAGAAGAAAGAAAGAAGTAAGAAGGAATGAAGAAAGAAGTAAGAAAGAAGAAAGAAGAAAGAAGAAAGAAAGAAGTAAGAAAGAAGAAAGAAAGAAGTAAGAAAGAAGTAAGAAGGAAGAAAGAAAGAAAGAAGAAAGAAGTAAGAAAGAAGTAAGAAAGAAGTAAGAAAGAAGTAAGAAGGAATGAAGAAAGAAGTAAGAAAGAAGAAAGAAGAAAGAAAGAAGTAAGAAAGAAGAAAGAAAGAAGTAAGAAAGAAGAAAGAAAGAAGTAAGAAAGAAGTAAGAAAGAAAGAAGAAAGAAGTAAGAAAGAAGTTAGAAAGAAGTAAGAAAGAAGTTAGAAAGAAGTAAGAAAGAAAGAAGAAAGAAGTAAGAAAGAAGTAAGAAAGAAGTAAGAAAGAAGTAAGAAAGAAGTAAGAAAGAAGTAAGAAAGAAGTTAGAAAGAAGTAAGAAAGAAAGAAGAAAGAAGTAAGAAAGAAGGAAGAAAGAAGTAAGAAAGTAAGAAAGAAGTAAGAAGGAATGAAGAAAGAAGTAAGAAAGAAGTAAGAAAGAAGTAAGAAAGAAGTAAGAAAGAAGTAAGAAAGAAGTAAGAAAGAAGAAAGAAAGAAGAAAGAAAGGAGTTAAAAAGAAGTCAGAAAAAAGTAAGAAAGAAGTAAGAAAGAAAGAAGAAAGAAGTTAGAAAGAAGTAAGAAAGAAGTAAGAAAGAAGTACGAAAGAAGTAAGAAAGAAGTAAGAAAGAAAGATGTAAGAAAGAAGTATGAAAGAAGTAAGAAAGAAGTTAGAAAGAAGTAAGAAAGAAGTAAGAAAGAAATAAGAAAGAAGTAAGAAAGAAGTAAGAAAGAAGTAAGAATGAAAGAAGAAAGAAGTAAGAAAGAAGAAAGAAAGAAGTATGAAAGAAGTAAGAAAGAAAGAAGTAAGAAGGAAGTAAGAAAGAAGGAAGAAAGAAAGAAGAAAGAAAGAAGAAAGAAAGAAGTTAGAAAGAAGTAAGTAAGAAGTAAGAAAGAAGTTAGAAAGAAGTAAGAAAGAAGGAAGAAAGAAGTAAGAAAGTAAGAAAGAAGTAAGAAGGAATGAAGAAAGAAGTAAGAAAGAAGTAAAAAAGAAGTAAGAAAGAAGTAAGAAAGAAGTAAGAAAGAAGTATGAAAGAAAGAAGAAAGAAGTTAGAAAGAAGTAAGAAAGAAGTAAGAAAGAAGTACGAAAGAAGTAAGAAAGAAGTAAGAAAGAAAGAAGTAAGAAAGAAGTATGAAAGAAGTAAGAAAGAAGTTAGAAAGAAGTAAGAAAGAAGTAAGAAAGAAATAAGAAAGGAGTAAGAAAGAAGTAAGAAAGAAGTAAGAAAGAAAGAAGAAAGAAGTAAGAAAGAAGAAAGAAAGAAGTAAGAAAGAAGTAAGAAAGAAGTATGAAAGAAGAAAGAAAGAAGAAAGAAAGGAGTTAAAAAGAAGTCAGAAAAAAGTAAGAAAGAAGTAAGAAAGAAAGAAGAAAGAAGTTAGAAAGAAGTAAGGAAGAAGTAAGAAAGAAGTACGAAAGAAGTAAGAAAGAAGTAAGAAAGAAAGATGTAAGAAAGAAGTATGAAAGAAGTAAGAAAGAAGTAAGAAAGAAGTAAGAAAGAAGTAAGAAAGAAATAAGAAAGAAGTAAGAAAGAAGTAAGAAAGAAGTAAGAATAAAAGAAGAAAGAAGTAAGAAAGAAGAAAGAAAGAAGTATGAAAGAAGTAAGAAAGAAGAAAGAAAGCAGTAAGATAGAAGTAAGAAATAAGTAAGAAAGAAGTAAGAAGGAATGAAGAAAGTAGTAAGAAAGATGAAAGAAGTAAGAAAGAAGTAAGAAAGAAAGAAGAAAGAAGTAAGAAAGATGTAAGAAAGAAGTAAGAAAGCAGTAAGAAAGAAGTAAGAAAGAAAGAAGAAAGAAAGAAGTAAGAAAGAAGTAAGGAAGAAGTAAGAAAGAAGTAAGAAAGAGGAAAGAAAGAAGTAAGAAATAAGAAAGAAGTAAGAAAGAAGTAAGAAAGAATTAAGAAATAAGAAAGAAAGAAAGAAGAAAGAAGTAAGAAAGAAAGAAGAAAGAAGTTAGAAAGAAGTAAGAAAGAAGTAAGAAAGGAGTAAGAAAGAAAGAAGTAAGAAAGAATTAAGAAAGAAAGAAGAAAGAAGTAAGAAAGAAGTAAGAAAGAATTAAGAAAGAAGTAAGAAAGTAGTTAGAAAGAAGTAAGAAAGAAGAAAGAAAGAAAGAAGTAAGAAGGAAGTAAGAAAGAAGGAAGAAAGAAAGAAGAAAGAATGAAGAAAGAAAGAAGTAAGGAAGAAGTAAGAAAGAAGTAAGAAAGAGGAAAGAAAGAAGTAAGAAATAAGAAAGAAGTAAGAAAGAAGTAAGAAAGAATTAAGAAATAAGAAAGAAAGAAAGAAGAAAGAAGTAAGAAAGAAAGAAGAAAGAAGTTAGAAAGAAGTAAGAAAGAAGTAAGAAAGGAGTAAGAAAGAAAGAAGTAAGAAAGAATTAAGAAAGAAAGAAGAAAGAAGTTAGAAAGAAGTAAGAAAGAAGTTAGAAAGAAGTAAGAAAGAAAGAAGAAAGAAGTAATAAAGAAGTAAGAAAGAAGTAAGAAAGAAGTAAGAAAGAAGTAAGAAAGAAGTAAGAAGTAAGAAGGAATGATGAAAGAAGTAAGAAAGAAGTAAGAAAGCAGAAAGAAAGAAGTAAGAAAGAAGAAAGAAAGAAGTAAGAAAGAAAGAAGTAAGAAAGAATTAAGAAAGAAGTAAGAAAGAAGTAAGAAAGAAGAAAAAAGAAGTTAGAAAGAAATAAGAAAGAAGTAACAAAGAAGTAAGAAATAAGTAAGAAAGAAGGAAGAAAGAAGTAAGAAAGAAGTAAGAAAGAAAGAAGAAAGAAGTAAGAAAGAAGTAAGAAAGAAGTAAGAAAGAAGTAAGAAAGAAGTAAGAACGAAGTAAGAAAGAAAGAAGAAAGAAGTAAGAAAGAATTTAGAAAGAAGTAAGAAAGAAGTAAGAAAGAAGTAAGAAAGAAAGAAGAAAGAAGTAAGAAAGAAGAAAGAAGTAAGAAAGAAGTAAGAAAGAATTAAGAAAGAAGTAAGAAAGAAGTAAGAAAGAAGTAAGAAAGAAGTAAGAAAGAAGTAAGAAAGAAGTAAGAAAGAAGTAAGAAGGAATGAAGAAAGAAGTAAGAAAGAAGTAAGAAAGAAGTAAGAAAGAAGTAAGAAAGAAGTAAGAAAGAAGTAAGAAGGAATGAAGAAAGAAGTAAGAAAGAAGTAAGAAAGCAGAAAGAAAGAAGTAAGAAAGAAGAAAGAAAGAAGTAAGAAAGAAAGAAGTTAGAAAGAATTAAGAAAGAAGTAAGAAAGAAGTAAGAAAGAAGAAAAAAGAAGTTAGAAAGAAGTAAGAAAGAAGTTAGAAAGAAGTAAGAAAGAAGTAAGAAAGAAGTAAGAAAGAAGAAAGAAAGAAAGAAGAAAGAAGTAAGAAAGAAGTAAGAAAGAAAGAAGAAAGAAAGAAGTAAGAAGGAATGAAGAAAGAAGTAAGAAAGAAGAAAGAAGAAAGAAGAAAGAAAGAAGTAAGAAAGAAGAAAGAAAGAAGTAAGAAAGAAGTAAGAAGGAAGAAAGAAAGAAAGAAGAAAGAAGTAAGAAAGAAGTAAGAAAGAAGTAAGAAAGAAGTAAGAAGGAATGAAGAAAGAAGTAAGAAAGAAGAAAGAAGAAAGAAAGAAGTAAGAAAGAAGAAAGAAAGAAGTAAGAAAGAAGAAAGAAAGAAGTAAGAAAGAAGTAAGAAAGAAAGAAGAAAGAAGTAAGAAAGAAGTTAGAAAGAAGTAAGAAAGAAGTTAGAAAGAAGTAAGAAAGAAAGAAGAAAGAAGTAAGAAAGAAGTAAGAAAGAAGTAAGAAAGAAGTAAGAAAGAAGTAAGAAAGAAGTAAGAAAGAAGTTAGAAAGAAGTAAGAAAGAAAGAAGAAAGAAGTAAGAAAGAAGGAAGAAAGAAGTAAGAAAGTAAGAAAGAAGTAAGAAGGAATGAAGAAAGAAGTAAGAAAGAAGTAAGAAAGAAGTAAGAAAGAAGTAAGAAAGAAGTAAGAAAGAAGTAAGAAAGAAGAAAGAAAGAAGAAAGAAAGGAGTTAAAAAGAAGTCAGAAAAAAGTAAGAAAGAAGTAAGAAAGAAAGAAGAAAGAAGTTAGAAAGAAGTAAGAAAGAAGTAAGAAAGAAGTACGAAAGAAGTAAGAAAGAAGTAAGAAAGAAAGATGTAAGAAAGAAGTATGAAAGAAGTAAGAAAGAAGTTAGAAAGAAGTAAGAAAGAAGTAAGAAAGAAATAAGAAAGAAGTAAGAAAGAAGTAAGAAAGAAGTAAGAATGAAAGAAGAAAGAAGTAAGAAAGAAGAAAGAAAGAAGTATGAAAGAAGTAAGAAAGAAAGAAGTAAGAAGGAAGTAAGAAAGAAGGAAGAAAGAAAGAAGAAAGAAAGAAGAAAGAAAGAAGTTAGAAAGAAGTAAGTAAGAAGTAAGAAAGAAGTTAGAAAGAAGTAAGAAAGAAGGAAGAAAGAAGTAAGAAAGTAAGAAAGAAGTAAGAAGGAATGAAGAAAGAAGTAAGAAAGAAGTAAAAAAGAAGTAAGAAAGAAGTAAGAAAGAAGTAAGAAAGAAGTATGAAAGAAAGAAGAAAGAAGTTAGAAAGAAGTAAGAAAGAAGTAAGAAAGAAGTACGAAAGAAGTAAGAAAGAAGTAAGAAAGAAAGAAGTAAGAAAGAAGTATGAAAGAAGTAAGAAAGAAGTTAGAAAGAAGTAAGAAAGAAGTAAGAAAGAAATAAGAAAGGAGTAAGAAAGAAGTAAGAAAGAAGTAAGAAAGAAAGAAGAAAGAAGTAAGAAAGAAGAAAGAAAGAAGTAAGAAAGAAGTAAGAAAGAAGTATGAAAGAAGAAAGAAAGAAGAAAGAAAGGAGTTAAAAAGAAGTCAGAAAAAAGTAAGAAAGAAGTAAGAAAGAAAGAAGAAAGAAGTTAGAAAGAAGTAAGGAAGAAGTAAGAAAGAAGTACGAAAGAAGTAAGAAAGAAGTAAGAAAGAAAGATGTAAGAAAGAAGTATGAAAGAAGTAAGAAAGAAGTAAGAAAGAAGTAAGAAAGAAGTAAGAAAGAAATAAGAAAGAAGTAAGAAAGAAGTAAGAAAGAAGTAAGAATAAAAGAAGAAAGAAGTAAGAAAGAAGAAAGAAAGAAGTATGAAAGAAGTAAGAAAGAAGAAAGAAAGCAGTAAGATAGAAGTAAGAAATAAGTAAGAAAGAAGTAAGAAGGAATGAAGAAAGTAGTAAGAAAGATGAAAGAAGTAAGAAAGAAGTAAGAAAGAAAGAAGAAAGAAGTAAGAAAGATGTAAGAAAGAAGTAAGAAAGCAGTAAGAAAGAAGTAAGAAAGAAAGAAGAAAGAAAGAAGTAAGAAAGAAGTAAGGAAGAAGTAAGAAAGAAGTAAGAAAGAGGAAAGAAAGAAGTAAGAAATAAGAAAGAAGTAAGAAAGAAGTAAGAAAGAATTAAGAAATAAGAAAGAAAGAAAGAAGAAAGAAGTAAGAAAGAAAGAAGAAAGAAGTTAGAAAGAAGTAAGAAAGAAGTAAGAAAGGAGTAAGAAAGAAAGAAGTAAGAAAGAATTAAGAAAGAAAGAAGAAAGAAGTAAGAAAGAAGTAAGAAAGAATTAAGAAAGAAGTAAGAAAGTAGTTAGAAAGAAGTAAGAAAGAAGAAAGAAAGAAAGAAGTAAGAAGGAAGTAAGAAAGAAGGAAGAAAGAAAGAAGAAAGAATGAAGAAAGAAAGAAGTTAGAAAGAAGTAAGAAAGAAGTAAGAAAGAAGTTAGAAAGAAGTAAGAAAGAAGGAAGAAAGAAGTAAGAAAGTAAGAAAGAAGTAAGAAGGAATGAAGAAAGAAGTAAGAAAGAAGTAAAAAAGAAGTAAGAAAGAAGTAAGAAAGAAGTAAGAAAGAAGTAAGAAAGAAGTAAGAAAGAAGTAAGAAAGAAGTAAGAAAGAAAGAAGTAAGAAAGAAGTAAGAAAGAAAGAAGAAAGAAGTAAGAAAGAAGTAAGAAAGAAGTAAGAAAGAAGTAAGAAAGAAGTAAGAAAGAAGTACGAAAGAAGTAAGAAAGAAGTAAGAAAGAAAGAAGTAAGAAAGAAGTATGAAAGAAGTAAGAAAGAAGTTAGAAAGAAGTAAGAAAGAAGTAAGAAAGAAATAAGAAAGGAGTAAGAAAGAAGTAAGAAAGAAGTAAGAAAGAAAGAAGAAAGAAGTAAGAAAGAAGAAAGAAAGAAGTATGAAAGAAGCAAGAAAGAATAAAGAAAGCAGTAAGAAAGAAGTAAGAAAGAAGTAAGAAAGAAGTAAGAAGGAATGAAGAAAGTAGTAAGAAAGAAGAAAGAAGTAAGAAAGAAGTAAGAAAGAAGTAAGAAAGAAAGAAGAAAGAAGAAAGATGTAAGAAAGAAGTAAGAAAGAAGTAAGAAAGAAGTAAGAAAGAAAGAAGAAAGAAAGAAGTAAGAAAGAGGTAAGAAAGAAGTAAGAAAGAAGTAAGAAACAGGAAAGAAAGAAGTAAGAAATAAGAAAGAAGTAAGAAAGAAGTAAGAAAGAATTACGAAATAAGTAAGAAAGAAAGAAGAAAGAAGTAAGAAAGAAAGAAGAAAGAAGTTAGAAAGAAGTAAGAAAGAAGTAAGAAAGAAGTAAGAAAGAAGTAAGAAAGAAAGAAGTAAGAAAGAAGTAAGAAAGAAAGAAGAAAGAAGTAAGAAAGAAGTAAGAAAGAAGTAAGAAAGAAGTAAGAAAGAAGTAAGAAAGAAGTAAGAAGTAAGAAGGAATGATGAAAGAAGTAAGAAAGAAGTAAGAAAGCAGAAAGAAAGAAGTAAGAAAGAAGAAAGAAAGAAGTAAGAAAGAAAGAAGTAAGAAAGAATTAAGAAAGAAGTAAGAAAGAAGTAAGAAAGAAGAAAAAAGAAGTTAGAAAGAAATAAGAAAGAAGTAACAAAGAAGTAAGAAATAAGTAAGAAAGAAGGAAGAAAGAAGTAAGAAAGAAGTAAGAAAGAAAGAAGAAAGAAGTAAGAAAGAAGTAAGAAAGAAGTAAGAAAGAAGTAAGAAAGAAGTAAGAACGAAGTAAGAAAGAAAGAAGAAAGAAGTAAGAAAGAATTTAGAAAGAAGTAAGAAAGAAGTAAGAAAGAAGTAAGAAAGAAAGAAGAAAGAAGTAAGAAAGAAGGAAGAAAGAAGTAAGAAAGAAGTAAGAAAGAAGTAAGAACGAAGTAAGAAAGAAAGAAGAAAGAAGTAAGAAAGAATTTAGAAAGAAGTAAGAAAGAAGTAAGAAAGAAGTAAGAAAGAAAGAAGAAAGAAGTAAGAAAGAAGAAAGAAGTAAGAAAGAAGTAAGAAAGAATTAAGAAAGAAGTAAGAAAGAAGTAAGAAAGAAGTAAGAATGAAGTAAGAAAGAAGTAAGAAAGAAGTAAGAAAGAAGTAAGAAAGAAGTAAGAAAGAAGTAAGAAAGAAGTAAGAAGGAATGAAGAAAGAAGTAAGAAAGAAGTAAGAAAGCAGAAAGAAAGAAGTAAGAAAGAAGAAAGAAAGAAGTAAGAAAGAAAGAAGTTAGAAAAAATTAAGAAAGAAGTAAGAAAGAAGTAAGAAAGAAGAAAAAAGAAGTTAGAAAGAAGTAAGAAAGAAGTTAGAAAGAAGTAAGAAAGAAGTAAGAAAGAAGTAAGAAAGAAGAAAGAAAGAAAGAAGAAAGAAGTAAGAAAGAAGTAAGAAAGAAGTAAGAAAGAAGTAAGAAGGAATGAAGAAAGAAGTAAGAAAGAAGAAAGAAGAAAGAAAGAAGTAAGAAAGAAGAAAGAAAGAAGTAAGAAAGAAGAAAGAAAGAAGTAAGAAAGAAGTAAGAAAGAAAGAAGAAAGAAGAAAGAAAGAAGTTAGAAAGAAGTAAGAAAGAAGTTAGAAAGAAGTAAGAAAGAAAGAAGAAAGAAGTAATAAAGAAGTAATAAAGAAGTAAGAAAGAAGTAAGAAAGAAGTAAGAAAGAAGTAAGAAAGAAGTAAGAAAGAAGTAAGAAAGAAGTAAGAAGGAATGAAGAAAGAAGTAAGAAAGAAGTAAGAAAGAAGTAAGAAAGAAGTAAGAAAGAAGTAAGAAAGAAGTAAGAAAGAAAGAAGAAAGAAAGAAGAAAGAAAGAAGAAAGAGAGAAGAAAGAAGTAAGAAAGAAAGAAGAAAGAAGTTAGAAAGAAGTAAGAAAGAAGTAAGAAAGAAGTAAGAAAGAAGTAAGAAAGAAAGAAGTAAGAAAGAAGTAAGAAAGAAAGAAGAAAGAAGTAAGAAAGAAGTAAGAAAGAAGTAAGAAAGAAGTAAGAAAGAAGTAAGAAAGAAGTACGAAAGAAGTCAGAAAGAAGTAAGAAAGAAAGAAGTAAGAAAGAAGTATGAAAGAAGTAAAAAAGAAGTTAGAAAGAAGTAAGAAAGAAGTAAGAAAGAAATAAGAAAGGAGTAAGAAAGAAGTAAGAAAGAAGTAAGAAAGAAAGAAGAAAGAAGTAAGAAAGAAGAAAGAAAGAAGTATGAAAGAAGCAAGAAAGAATAAAGAAAGCAGTAAGAAAGAAGTAAGAAAGAAGTAAGAAAGAAGTAAGAAGGAATGAAGAAAGTAGTAAGAAAGAAGAAAGAAGTAAGAAAGAAGTAAGAAAGAAGTAAGAAAGAAAGAAGAAAGAAGAAAGATGTAAGAAAGAAGTAAGAAAGAAGTAAGAAAGAAGTAAGAAAGAAAGAAGAAAGAAAGAAGTAAGAAAGAGGTAAGAAAGAAGTAAGAAAGAAGTAAGAAACAGGAAAGAAAGAAGTAAGAAATAAGAAAGAAGTAAGAAAGAAGTAAGAAAGAATTACGAAATAAGTAAGAAAGAAAGAAGAAAGAAGTAAGAAAGAAAGAAGAAAGAACTTAGAAAGAAGTAAGAAAGAAGTAAGAAAGAAGTAAGAAAGAAATAAGTAAGAAAGAAGTTATAAAGAAAGAAGAAAGAAGTAAGAAAGAAGTAAGAAAGAAGTAAGAAAGAAGTAAGAAAGAAGTAAGAAAGAAGTAAGAAGTAAGAAGGAATGATGAAAGAAGTAAGAAAGAAGTAAGAAAGCAGAAAGAAAGAAGTAAGAAAGAATAAAGAAAGAAGTAAGAAAGAAAGAAGTAAGAAAGAATTAAGAAAGAAGTAAGAAAGAAGTAAGAAAGAAGAAAAAAGAAGTTAGAAAGAAATAAGAAAGAAGTAACAAAGAAGTAAGAAATAAGTAAGAAAGAAGGAAGAAAGAAGTAAGAAAGAAGTAAGAAAGAAAGAAGAAAGAAGTAAGAAAGAAGTAAGAAAGAAGTAAGAAAGAAGTAAGAAAGAAGTAAGAACGAAGTAAGAAAGAAAGAAGAAAGAAGTAAGAAAGAATTTAGAAAGAAGTAAGAAAGAAGTAAGAAAGAAGTAAGAAAGAAAGAAGAAAGAAGTAAGAAAGAAGAAAGAAGTAAGAAAGAAGTAAGAAAGAATTAAGAAAGAAGTAAGAAAGAAGTAAGAAAGAAGTAAGAAAGAAGTAAGAAAGAAGTAAGAAAGAAGTAAGAAAGAAGTAAGAAGGAATGAAGAAAGAAGTAAGAAAGAAGTAAGAAAGAAGTAAGAAAGAAGTAAGAAAGAAGTAAGAAGGAATGAAGAAAGAAGTAAGAAAGAAGTAAGAAAGCAGAAAGAAAGAAGTAAGAAAGAAGAAAGAAAGAAGTAAGAAAGAAAGAAGTTAGAAAGAATTAAGAAAGAAGTAAGAAAGAAGTAAGAAAGAAGAAAAAAGAAGTTAGAAAGAAGTAAGAAAGAAGTTAGAAAGAAGTAAGAAAGAAGTAAGAAAGAAGTAAGAAAGAAGAAAGAAAGAAAGAAGAAAGAAGTAAGAAAGAAGTAAGAAAGAAAGAAGAAAGAAAGAAGTAAGAAGGAATGAAGAAAGAAGTAAGAAAGAAGAAAGAAGAAAGAAGAAAGAAAGAAGTAAGAAAGAAGAAAGAAAGAAGTAAGAAAGAAGTAAGAAAGAAGAAAGAAAGAAAGAAGAAAGAAGTAAGAAAGAAGTAAGAAAGAAGTAAGAAAGAAGTAAGAAGGAATGAAGAAAGAAGTAAGAAAGAAGAAAGAAGAAAGAAAGAAGTAAGAAAGAAGAAAGAAAGAAGTAAGAAAGAAGAAAGAAAGAAGTAAGAAAGAAGTAAGAAAGAAAGAAGAAAGAAGTAAGAAAGAAGTTAGAAAGAAGTAAGAAAGAAGTTAGAAAGAAGTAAGAAAGAAAGAAGAAAGAAGTAAGAAAGAAGTAAGAAAGAAGTAAGAAAGAAGTAAGAAAGAAGTAAGAAAGAAGTAAGAAAGAAGTAAGAAAGAAGTTAGAAAGAAGTAAGAAAGAAAGAAGAAAGAAGTAAGAAAGAAGAAAGAAAGAAGTAAGAAAGTAAGAAAGAAGTAAGAAGGAATGAAGAAAGAAGTAAGAAAGAAGTAAGAAAGAAGTAAGAAAGAAGTAAGAAAGAAGTAAGAAAGAAGAAAGAAAGAAGAAAGAAAGGAGTTAAAAAGAAGTCAGAAAAAGTAAGAAAGAAGTAAGAAAGAAAGAAGAAAGAAGTTAGAAAGAAGTAAGAAAGAAGTAAGAAAGAAGTACGAAAGAAGTAAGAAAGAAGTAAGAAAGAAAGATGTAAGAAAGAACTATGAAAGAAGTAAGAAAGAAGTTAGAAAGAAGTAAGAAAGAAGTAAGAAAGAAATAAGAAAGAAGTAAGAAAGAAGTAAGAAAGAAGTAAGAATGAAAGAAGAAAGAAGTAAGAAAGAAGAAAGAAAGAAGTATGAAAGAAGTAAGAAAGAAAGAAGTAAGAAGGAAGTAAGAAAGAAGGAAGAAAGAAAGAAGAAAGAAAGAAGAAAGAAAGAAGTTAGAAAGAAGTAAGTAAGAAGTAAGAAAGAAGTTAGAAAGAAGTAAGAAAGAAGGAAGAAAGAAGTAAGAAAGTAAGAAAGAAGTAAGAAAGAATTACGAAATAAGTAAGAAAGAAAGAAGAAAGAAGTAAGAAAGAAAGAAGAAAGAAGTTAGAAAGAAGTAAGAAAGAAGTAAGAAAGAAGTAAGAAAGAAGTAAGAAAGAAAGAAGTAAGAAAGAAGTAAGAAAGAAAGAAGAAAGAAGTAAGAAAGAAGTAAGAAAGAAGTAAGAAAGAAGTAAGAAAGAAGTAAGAAAGAAGTAAGAAGTAAGAAGGAATGATGAAAGAAGTAAGAAAGAAGTAAGAAAGCAGAAAGAAAGAAGTAAGAAAGAAGAAAGAAAGAAGTAAGAAAGAAAGAAGTAAGAAAGAATTAAGAAAGAAGTAAGAAAGAAGTAAGAAAGAAGAAAAAAGAAGTTAGAAAGAAATAAGAAAGAAGTAACAAAGAAGTAAGAAATAAGTAAGAAAGAAGGAAGAAAGAAGTAAGAAAGAAGTAAGAAAGAAAGAAGAAAGAAGTAAGAAAGAAGTAAGAAAGAAGTAAGAAAGAAGTAAGAAAGAAGTAAGAACGAAGTAAGAAAGAAAGAAGAAAGAAGTAAGAAAGAATTTAGAAAGAAGTAAGAAAGAAGTAAGAAAGAAGTAAGAAAGAAAGAAGAAAGAAGTAAGAAAGAAGGAAGAAAGAAGTAAGAAAGAAGTAAGAAAGAAGTAAGAACGAAGTAAGAAAGAAAGAAGAAAGAAGTAAGAAAGAATTTAGAAAGAAGTAAGAAAGAAGTAAGAAAGAAGTAAGAAAGAAAGAAGAAAGAAGTAAGAAAGAAGAAAGAAGTAAGAAAGAAGTAAGAAAGAATTAAGAAAGAAGTAAGAAAGAAGTAAGAAAGAAGTAAGAATGAAGTAAGAAAGAAGTAAGAAAGAAGTAAGAAAGAAGTAAGAAAGAAGTAAGAAAGAAGTAAGAAAGAAGTAAGAAGGAATGAAGAAAGAAGTAAGAAAGAAGTAAGAAAGCAGAAAGAAAGAAGTAAGAAAGAAGAAAGAAAGAAGTAAGAAAGAAAGAAGTTAGAAAAAATTAAGAAAGAAGTAAGAAAGAAGTAAGAAAGAAGAAAAAGAAGTTAGAAAGAAGTAAGAAAGAAGTTAGAAAGAAGTAAGAAAGAAGTAAGAAAGAAGTAAGAAAGAAGTAAGAAAGAAGTAAGAAAGAAGTAAGAAAGAAGTAAGAAGGAATGAAGAAAGAAGTAAGAAAGAAGAAAGAAGAAAGAAAGAAGTAAGAAAGAAGAAAGAAAGAAGTAAGAAAGAAGAAAGAAAGAAGTAAGAAAGAAGTAAGAAAGAAAGAAGAAAGAAGAAAGAAAGAAGTTAGAAAGAAGTAAGAAAGAAGTTAGAAAGAAGTAAGAAAGAAAGAAGAAAGAAGTAATAAAGAAGTAATAAAGAAGTAAGAAAGAAGTAAGAAAGAAGTAAGAAAGAAGTAAGAAAGAAGTAAGAAAGAAGTAAGAAAGAAGTAAGAAAGAAGTAAGAAAGAAGAAAGAAAGAAGAAAGAAAGGAGTTAAAAAGAAGTCAGAAAAAAGTAAGAAAGAAGTAAGAAAGAAAGAAGAAAGAAGTTAGAAAGAAGTAAGAAAGAAGTAAGAAAGAAGTACGAAAGAAGTAAGAAAGAAGTAAGAAAGAAAGATGTAAGAAAGAAGTATGAAAGAAGTAAGAAAGAAGTTAGAAAGAAGTAAGAAAGAAGTAAGAAAGAAGTAAGAAAGAAAGAAGAAAGAAGTAAGAAAGAAGAAAGAAGTAAGAAAGAAGTAAGAAAGAATTAAGAAAGAAGTAAGAAAGAAGTAAGAAAGAAGTAAGAATGAAGTAAGAAAGAAGTAAGAAAGAAGTAAGAAAGAAGTAAGAAAGAAGTAAGAAAGAAGTAAGAAAGAAGTAAGAAGGAATGAAGAAAGAAGTAAGAAAGAAGTAAGAAAGCAGAAAGAAAGAAGTAAGAAAGAAGAAAGAAAGAAGTAAGAAAGAAAGAAGTTAGAAAAAATTAAGAAAGAAGTAAGAAAGAAGTAAGAAAGAAGAAAAAAGAAGTTAGAAAGAAGTAAGAAAGAAGTTAGAAAGAAGTAAGAAAGAAGTAAGAAAGAAGTAAGAAAGAAGTAAGAAAGAAGTAAGAAAGAAGTAAGAAAGAAGTAAGAAGGAATGAAGAAAGAAGTAAGAAAGAAGAAAGAAGAAAGAAAGAAGTAAGAAAGAAGAAAGAAAGAAGTAAGAAAGAAGAAAGAAAGAAGTAAGAAAGAAGTAAGAAAGAAAGAAGAAAGAAGAAAGAAAGAAGTTAGAAAGAAGTAAGAAAGAAGTTAGAAAGAAGTAAGAAAGAAAGAAGAAAGAAGTAATAAAGAAGTAATAAAGAAGTAAGAAAGAAGTAAGAAAGAAGTAAGAAAGAAGTAAGAAAGAAGTAAGAAAGAAGTAAGAAAGAAGTAAGAAAGAAGTAAGAAAGAAGAAAGAAAGAAGAAAGAAAGGAGTTAAAAAGAAGTCAGAAAAAAGTAAGAAAGAAGTAAGAAAGAAAGAAGAAAGAAGTTAGAAAGAAGTAAGAAAGAAGTAAGAAAGAAGTACGAAAGAAGTAAGAAAGAAGTAAGAAAGAAAGATGTAAGAAAGAAGTATGAAAGAAGTAAGAAAGAAGTTAGAAAGAAGTAAGAAAGAAGTAAGAAAGAAATAAGAAAGAAGTAAGAAAGAAGTAAGAAAGAAGTAAGAATGAAAGAAGAAAGAAGTAAGAAAGAAGAAAGAAAGAAGTATGAAAGAAGTAAGAAAGAAAGAAGTAAGAAGGAAGTAAGAAAGAAGGAAGAAAGAAAGAAGAAAGAAAGAAGAAAGAAAGAAGTTAGAAAGAAGTAAGTAAGAAGTAAGAAAGAAGTTAGAAAGAAGTAAGAAAGAAGGAAGAAAGAAGTAAGAAAGTAAGAAAGAAGTAAGAAGGAATGAAGAAAGAAGTAAGAAAGAAGTAAAAAAGAAGTAAGAAAGAAGTAAGAAAGAAGTAAGAAAGAAGTATGAAAGAAAGAAGAAAGAAGTTAGAAAGAAGTAAGAAAGAAGTAAGAAAGAAGTACGAAAGAAGTAAGAAAGAAGTAAGAAAGAAAGAAGTAAGAAAGAAGTATGAAAGAAGTAAGAAAGAAGTTAGAAAGAAGTAAGAAAGAAGTAAGAAAGAAATAAGAAAGGAGTAAGAAAGAAGTAAGAAAGAAGTAAGAAAGAAAGAAGAAAGAAGTAAGAAAGAAGAAAGAAAGAAGTAAGAAAGAAGTAAGAAAGAAGTATGAAAGAAGAAAGAAAGAAGAAAGAAAGGAGTTAAAAAGAAGTCAGAAAAAAGTAAGAAAGAAGTAAGAAAGAAAGAAGAAAGAAGTTAGAAAGAAGTAAGGAAGAAGTAAGAAAGAAGTACGAAAGAAGTAAGAAAGAAGTAAGAAAGAAAGATGTAAGAAAGAAGTATGAAAGAAGTAAGAAAGAAGTAAGAAAGAAGTAAGAAAGAAGTAAGAAAGAAATAAGAAAGAAGTAAGAAAGAAGTAAGAAAGAAGTAAGAATAAAAGAAGAAAGAAGTAAGAAAGAAGAAGAAAGAAGTATGAAAGAAGTAAGAAAGAAGAAAGAAAGCAGTAAGATAGAAGTAAGAAATAAGTAAGAAAGAAGTAAGAAGGAATGAAGAAAGTAGTAAGAAAGATGAAAAAAGTAAGAAAGAAGTAAGAAAGAAAGAAGAAAGAAGTAAGAAAGATGTAAGAAAGAAGTAAGAAAGCAGTAAGAAAGAAGTAAGAAAGAAAGAAGAAAGAAAGAAGTAAGAAAGAAGTAAGGAAGAAGTAAGAAAGAAGTAAGAAAGAGGAAAGAAAGAAGTAAGAAATAAGAAAGAAGTAAGAAAGAAGTAAGAAAGAATTAAGAAATAAGAAAGAAAGAAAGAAGAAAGAAGTAAGAAAGAAAGAAGAAAGAAGTTAGAAAGAAGTAAGAAAGAAGTAAGAAAGGAGTAAGAAAGAAAGAAGTAAGAAAGAATTAAGAAAGAAAGAAGAAAGAAGTAAGAAAGAAGTAAGAAAGAATTAAGAAAGAAGTAAGAAAGTAGTTAGAAAGAAGTAAGAAAGAAGAAAGAAAGAAAGAAGTAAGAAGGAAGTAAGAAAGAAGGAAGAAAGAAAGAAGAAAGAATGAAGAAAGAAAGAAGTTAGAAAGAAGTAAGAAAGAAGTAAGAAAGAAGTTAGAAAGAAGTAAGAAAGAAGGAAGGAAGAAGTAAGAAAGTAAGAAAGAAGTAAGAAGGAATGAAGAAAGAAGTAAGAAAGAAGTAAAAAAGAAGTAAGAAAGAAGTAAGAAAGAAGTAAGAAAGAAGTAAGAAAGAAGTAAGAAAGAAGTAAGAAAGAAGTAAGAAAGAAAGAAGTAAGAAAGAAGTAAGAAAGAAAGAAGAAAGAAGTAAGAAAGAAGTAAGAAAGAAGTAAGAAAGAAGTAAGAAAGAAGTAAGAAAGAAGTACGAAAGAAGTAAGAAAGAAGTAAGAAAGAAAGAAGTAAGAAAGAAGTATGAAAGAAGTAAGAAAGAAGTTAGAAAGAAGTAAGAAAGAAGTAAGAAAGAAATAAGAAAGGAGTAAGAAAGAAGTAAGAAAGAAGTAAGAAAGAAAGAAGAAAGAAGTAAGAAAGAAGAAAGAAAGAAGTATGAAAGAAGCAAGAAAGAATAAAGAAAGCAGTAAGAAACGAAGTAAGAAAGAAGTAAGAAAGAAGTAAGAAGGAATGAAGAAAGTAGTAAGAAAGAAGAAAGAAGTAAGAAAGAAGTAAGAAAGAAGTAAGAAAGAAAGAAGAAAGAAGAAAGATGTAAGAAAGAAGTAAGAAAGAAGTAAGAAAGAAGTAAGAAAGAAAGAAGAAAGAAAGAAGTAAGAAAGAGGTAAGAAAGAAGTAAGAAAGAAGTAAGAAACAGGAAAGAAAGAAGTAAGAAATAAGAAAGAAGTAAGAAAGAAGTAAGAAAGAATTACGAAATAAGTAAGAAAGAAAGAAGAAAGAAGTAAGAAAGAAGAAGAAAGAAGTTAGAAAGAAGTAAGAAAGAAGTAAGAAAGAAGTAAGAAAGAAGTAAGAAAGAAAGAAGTAAGAAAGAAGTAAGAAAGAAAGAAGAAAGAAGTAAGAAAGAAGTAAGAAAAGAAGTAAGAAAGAAGTAAGAAAGAAGTAAGAAAGAAGTAAGAAGTAAGAAGGAATGATGAAAGAAGTAAGAAAGAAGTAAGAAAGCAGAAAGAAAGAAGTAAGAAAGAAGAAAGAAAGAAGTAAGAAAGATAAGAAGTAAGAAAGAATTAAGAAAGAAGTAAGAAAGAAGTAAGAAAGAAGAAAAAGAAGTTAGAAAGAAATAAGAAAGAAGTAACAAAGAAGTAAGAAATAAGTAACGAAAGAAGGAAGAAAGAAGTAAGAAAGAAGTAAGAAAGAAAGAAGAAAGAAGTAAGAAAGAAGTAAGAAAGAAGTAAGAAAGAAGTAAGAAAGAAGTAAGAACGAAGTAAGAAAGAAAGAAGAAAGAAGTAAGAAAGAATTTAGAAAGAAGTAAGAAAGAAGTAAGAAAGAAGTAAGAAAGAAGAAGAAAGAAGTAAGAAAGAAGGAAGAAAGAAGTAAGAAAGAAGTAAGAAAGAAGTAAGAACGAAGTAAGAAAGAAGAAAGAAGAAAGAAGTAAAGAAAGAATTAGAAAGAAGTAAGAAAGAAGTAAGAAAGAAGTAAGAAAGAAAGAAGAAGAAGTAAGAAAGAAGAAAGAAGTAAGAAAGAAGTAAGAAAGAATTAAGAAAGAAGTAAGAAAGAAGTAAGAAAGAAGTAAGAATGAAGTAAGAAAGAAGTAAGAAAGAAGTAAGAAAGAAGTAAGAAAGAAGTAAGAAAGAAGTAAGAAAGAAGTAAGAAGGAATGAAGAAAGAAGTAAGAAAGAAGTAAGAAAGCAGAAAGAAAGAAGTAAGAAAGAAGAAAGAAAGAAGTAAGAAAGAAAGAAGTTAGAAAAAATTAAGAAAGAAGTAAGAAAGAAGTAAGAAAGAAGAAAAAAGAAGTTAGAAAGAAGTAAGAAAGAAGTTAGAAAGAAGTAAGAAAGAAGTAAGAAAGAAGTAAGAAAGAAGAAAGAAAGAAAGAAGAAAGAAGTAAGAAAGAAGTAAGAAAGAAGTAAGAAAGAAGTAAGAAGGAATGAAGAAAGAAGTAAGAAAGAAGAAAGAAGTAAGAAAGAAGAAAGAAGAAAGAAGAAAGAAAGAAGTAAGAAAGAAGAAAGAAAGAAGTAAGAAAGAAGTAAGAAAGAAGAAAGAAAGAAAGAAGAAAGAAGTAAGAAAGAAGTAAGAAAGAAGTAAGAAAGAAGTAAGAAGGAATGAAGAAAGAAGTAAGAAAGAAGAAAGAAGAAAGAAAGAAGTAAGAAAGAAGAAAGAAAGAAGTAAGAAAGAAGAAAGAAAGAAGTAAGAAAGAAGTAAGAAAGAAAGAAGAAAGAAGTAAGAAAGAAGTTAGAAAGAAGTAAGAAAGAAGTTAGAAAGAAGTAAGAAAGAAAGAAGAAAGAAGTAAGAAAGAAGTAAGAAAGAAGTAAGAAAGAAGTAAGAAAGAAGTAAGAAAGAAGTAAGAAAGAAGTAAGAAAGAAGTTAGAAAGAAGTAAGAAAGAAAGAAGAAAGAAGTAAGAAAGAAGAAAGAAAGAAGTAAGAAAGTAAGAAAGAAGTAAGAAGGAATGAAGAAAGAAGTAAGAAAGAAGTAAGAAAGAAGTAAGAAAGAAGTAAGAAAGAAGTAAGAAAGAAGAAAGAAAGAAGAAAGAAAGGAGTTAAAAAGAAGTCAGAAAAAAGTAAGAAAGAAGTAAGAAAGAAAGAAGAAAGAAGTTAGAAAGAAGTAAGAAAGAAGTAAGAAAGAAGTACGAAAGAAGTAAGAAAGAAGTAAGAAAGAAAGATGTAAGAAAGAACTATGAAAGAAGTAAGAAAGAAGTTAGAAAGAAGTAAGAAAGAAGTAAGAAAGAAATAAGAAAGAAGTAAGAAAGAAGTAAGAAAGAAGTAAGAATGAAAGAAGAAAGAAGTAAGAAAGAAGAAAGAAAGAAGTATGAAAGAAGTAAGAAAGAAAGAAGTAAGAAGGAAGTAAGAAAGAAGGAAGAAAGAAAGAAGAAAGAAAGAAGAAAGAAAGAAGTTAGGAAAAAGTAAGTAAGAAGTAAGAAAGAAGTTAGAAAGAAGTAAGAAAGAAGGAAGAAAGAAGTAAGAAAGTAAGAAAGAAGTAAGAAAGAATTACGAAATAAGTAAGAAAGAAAGAAGAAAGAAGTAAGAAAGAAAGAAGAAAGAAGTTAGAAAGAAGTAAGAAAGAAGTAAGAAAGAAGTAAGAAAGAAGTAAGAAAGAAAGAAGTAAGAAAGAAGTAAGAAAGAAAGAAGAAAGAAGTAAGAAAGAAGTAAGAAAGAAGTAAGAAAGAAGTAAGAAAGAAGTAAGAAAGAAGTAAGAAGTAAGAAGGAATGATGAAAGAAGTAAGAAAGAAGTAAGAAAGCAGAAAGAAAGAAGTAAGAAAGAAGAAAGAAAGAAGTAAGAAAGAAAGAAGTAAGAAAGAATTAAGAAAGAAGTAAGAAAGAAGTAAGAAAGAAGAAAAAAGAAGTTAGAAAGAAATAAGAAAGAAGTAACAAAGAAGTAAGAAATAAGTAAGAAAGAAGGAAGAAAGAAGTAAGAAAGAAGTAAGAAAGAAAGAAGAAAGAAGTAAGAAAGAAGTAAGAAAGAAGTAAGAAAGAAGTAAGAAAGAAGTAAGAACGAAGTAAGAAAGAAAGAAGAAAGAAGTAAGAAAGAATTTAGAAAGAAGTAAGAAAGAAGTAAGAAAGAAGTAAGAAAGAAAGAAGAAAGAAGTAAGAAAGAAGGAAGAAAGAAGTAAGAAAGAAGTAAGAAAGAAGTAAGAACGAAGTAAGAAAGAAAGAAGAAAGAAGTAAGAAAGAATTTAGAAAGAAGTAAGAAAGAAGTAAGAAAGAAGTAAGAAAGAAAGAAGAAAGAAGTAAGAAAGAAGAAAGAAGTAAGAAAGAAGTAAGAAAGAATTAAGAAAGAAGTAAGAAAGAAGTAAGAAAGAAGTAAGAATGAAGTAAGAAAGAAGTAAGAAAGAAGTAAGAAAGAAGTAAGAAAGAAGTAAGAAAGAAGTAAGAAAGAAGTAAGAAGGAATGAAGAAAGAAGTAAGAAAGAAGTAAGAAAGCAGAAAGAAAGAAGTAAGAAAGAAGAAAGAAAGAAGTAAGAAAGAAAGAAGTTAGAAAAAATTAAGAAAGAAGTAAGAAAGAAGTAAGAAAGAAGAAAAAAGAAGTTAGAAAGAAGTAAGAAAGAAGTTAGAAAGAAGTAAGAAAGAAGTAAGAAAGAAGTAAGAAAGAAGTAAGAAAGAAGTAAGAAAGAAGTAAGAAAGAAGTAAGAAGGAATGAAGAAAGAAGTAAGAAAGAAGAAAGAAGAAAGAAAGAAGTAAGAAAGAAGAAAGAAAGAAGTAAGAAAGAAGAAAGAAAGAAGTAAGAAAGAAGTAAGAAAGAAAGAAGAAAGAAGAAAGAAAGAAGTTAGAAAGAAGTAAGAAAGAAGTTAGAAAGAAGTAAGAAAGAAAGAAGAAAGAAGTAATAAAGAAGTAATAAAGAAGTAAGAAAGAAGTAAGAAAGAAGTAAGAAAGAAGTAAGAAAGAAGTAAGAAAGAAGTAAGAAAGAAGTAAGAAAGAAGTAAGAAAGAAGAAAGAAAGAAGAAAGAAAGGAGTTAAAAAGAAGTCAGAAAAAAGTAAGAAAGAAGTAAGAAAGAAAGAAGAAAGAAGTTAGAAAGAAGTAAGAAAGAAGTAAGAAAGAAGTACGAAAGAAGTAAGAAAGAAGTAAGAAAGAAAGATGTAAGAAAGAAGTATGAAAGAAGTAAGAAAGAAGTTAGAAAGAAGTAAGAAAGAAGTAAGAAAGAAATAAGAAAGAAGTAAGAAAGAAGTAAGAAAGAAGTAAGAATGAAAGAAGAAAGAAGTAAGAAAGAAGAAAGAAAGAAGTATGAAAGAAGTAAGAAAGAAAGAAGTAAGAAGGAAGTAAGAAAGAAGGAAGAAAGAAAGAAGAAAGAAAGAAGAAAGAAAGAAGTTAGAAAGAAGTAAGTAAGAAGTAAGAAAGAAGTTAGAAAGAAGTAAGAAAGAAGGAAGAAAGAAGTAAGAAAGTAAGAAAGAAGTAAGAAGGAATGAAGAAAGAAGTAAGAAAGAAGTAAAAAAGAAGTAAGAAAGAAGTAAGAAAGAAGTAAGAAAGAAGTATGAAAGAAAGAAGAAAGAAGTTAGAAAGAAGTAAGAAAGAAGTAAGAAAGAAGTACGAAAGAAGTAAGAAAGAAGTAAGAAAGAAAGAAGTAAGAAAGAAGTATGAAAGAAGTAAGAAAGAAGTTAGAAAGAAGTAAGAAAGAAGTAAGAAAGAAATAAGAAAGGAGTAAGAAAGAAGTAAGAAAGAAGTAAGAAAGAAAGAAGAAAGAAGTAAGAAAGAAGAAAGAAAGAAGTAAGAAAGAAGTAAGAAAGAAGTATGAAAGAAGAAAGAAAGAAGAAAGAAAGGAGTTAAAAAGAAGTCAGAAAAAAGTAAGAAAGAAGTAAGAAAGAAAGAAGAAAGAAGTTAGAAAGAAGTAAGGAAGAAGTAAGAAAGAAGTACGAAAGAAGTAAGAAAGAAGTAAGAAAGAAAGATGTAAGAAAGAAGTATGAAAGAAGTAAGAAAGAAGTAAGAAAGAAGTAAGAAAGAAGTAAGAAAGAAATAAGAAAGAAGTAAGAAAGAAGTAAGAAAGAAGTAAGAATAAAAGAAGAAAGAAGTAAGAAAGAAGAAAGAAAGAAGTATGAAAGAAGTAAGAAAGAAGAAAGAAAGCAGTAAGATAGAAGTAAGAAATAAGTAAGAAAGAAGTAAGAAGGAATGAAGAAAGTAGTAAGAAAGATGAAAGAAGTAAGAAAGAAGTAAGAAAGAAAGAAGAAAGAAGTAAGAAAGATGTAAGAAAGAAGTAAGAAAGCAGTAAGAAAGAAGTAAGAAAGAAAGAAGAAAGAAAGAAGTAAGAAAGAAGTAAGGAAGAAGTAAGAAAGAAGTAAGAAAGAGGAAAGAAAGAAGTAAGAAATAAGAAAGAAGTAAGAAAGAAGTAAGAAAGAATTAAGAAATAAGAAAGAAAGAAAGAAGAAAGAAGTAAGAAAGAAAGAAGAAAGAAGTTAGAAAGAAGTAAGAAAGAAGTAAGAAAGGAGTAAGAAAGAAAGAAGTAAGAAAGAATTAAGAAAGAAAGAAGAAAGAAGTAAGAAAGAAGTAAGAAAGAATTAAGAAAGAAGTAAGAAAGTAGTTAGAAAGAAGTAAGAAAGAAGAAAGAAAGAAAGAAGTAAGAAGGAAGTAAGAAAGAAGGAAGAAAGAAAGAAGAAAGAATGAAGAAAGAAAGAAGTTAGAAAGAAGTAAGAAAGAAGTAAGAAAGAAGTTAGAAAGAAGTAAGAAAGAAGGAAGAAAGAAGTAAGAAAGTAAGAAAGAAGTAATAAGGAATGAAGAAAGAAGTAAGAAAGAAGTAAAAAAGAAGTAAGAAAGAAGTAAGAAAGAAGTAAGAAAGAAGTAAGAAAGAAGTAAGAAAGAAGTAAGAAAGAAGTAAGAAAGAAAGAAGTAAGAAAGAAGTAAGAAAGAAAGAAGAAAGAAGTAAGAAAGAAGTAAGAAAGAAGTAAGAAAGAAGTAAGAAAGAAGTAAGAAAGAAGTACGAAAGAAGTAAGAAAGAAGTAAGAAAGAAAGAAGTAAGAAAGAAGTATGAAAGAAGTAAGAAAGAAGTTAGAAAGAAGTAAGAAAGAAGTAAGAAAGAAATAAGAAAGGAGTA